>NC_061870.1:1221944-1521944 GCF_907164915.1 Impatiens glandulifera | reverse complement strand
CATCAATAAAAGTAACAAAATAATGTCTACCTCCAAGAGAAGGAGTCTTGGCAGGTCCCCAGAAATCTGAGTGCTCATAGTCCAAAATACCCTTGGTATTATGCATAGCAGTGCCAACTTTTACTCGCATTTGTTTTCCCAGAATACAATGTTCACAAAAATCTAACTTACAAACTTTTGTACCTTTCAATAATCCTTGCTTGACAAGAGTTTGCATAGATTTCTCATCAGCGTGCCTCAATTGCATATGCCATAACTTTGTTGCCTCTAACTCCTTACTGCTCCCGGAAGTTGATACATGTGATGTCCCATTAACTGTACTACCTTGATAGTAATACAAATTATTACTCTTCTTGGTAGCTTTCAACATCACTAACGCTCCAGATATTACCCTAAGAACTCCATTTTCCAATTTCACATGTAGGCCTTTCGACTCCAAGGCCCCCAAATAAATTAGATTCTTTTTTATATTCGGTATGTACCGAACATCTCTAATAATTCTGGTGGATCCGTCATCATTCCTCAGCATGATTGAACTTATCCCCTTTATTTTACATGTATTAACATCTCCCATGTAAACAACTCCACCATCTAGCTCCTTAAAGTCAAAGAACCACTTTCGAACTGGTGTCATATGATAAGTGTAGGCTGAGTCCAATATCCACGCATCAGGATGTGATGTTGTGTGTGACATCGATAAAGAGTATTCTGAATATGCATCACATTTGTTTTCTGCAACATTCGCATCTTCAGAATCTTTCTCTTTCTTCTTCAACTTTGGGCAGTTAATCTTCCAATGTCTTTTCTCACGACAGAAAGCACATTCATCTTTGGCAACTCTACTTTCAGATCTTCTTACTTTCCCTTTTGATTTGCTCTGCTGACGGCCTCTGACCATCAATGCTTCATCTGCTGCTGTACCTACTTTGCTTTTCCTTTTATCCTGCTTTCTCAATTCATGACTATATAAAGCAGAACTTACAGCATCAAGAGAAACATTTCCTTTCTCATTAAGTAACGTTGTTTTTAAGTGTTCAAATTCATCAGGAAGGGACGATAACAACATCAAAGCCAAATCTTCATCCTCAAACCTAACGTCAAGGTTTAACAAATCTGCTACTAACTGATTAAACTTAGTTATATGCTCATTCATCGTAGTACCTGATTGGTATTCAAACCGGAACAGTCGTTTCTTCATAAGGAGCTTATTCTGACCACTTTTCTTCAGAAACTTGTCCTCCAATGCTTGCCACAGTTTCTGTGCAAAAGTTTCATTCTTCACAGCATACTTCTGCTCTTTGGACAGGCACGACCGAATTGTTCCGCACGCCAACCGATTCATGATACTTCACTTTTTTTCTTCTATACCATCTGGCTTTCCGACCTCAATAGCAACATCTAGACCCTACTGAAAAAGACAATCTAGAACCTCACCTTGCCACATTCCGAAATGCCCAGTTCCATCAAAGATCTCCACCGCAAACTTCAAATTCGACATCGGTGTCCTCGTCCAGGATGACGAAGGAGTTGACGCCCCTTTTGAAGACTCCACCATGCCAAGGACGAACATTCGGCTCTAATACCACTTGTTGGGAAAACCCTGACAGAACCACAAAAGAAGAAAACAAACTGAAAGAACACTAACATAATTTGATAACGGAGTTCGGCCAAAATGTTGCCTACGTCTCCGAGCACTAAGGCTATCAATTAATAAGGAAGAAGAGATACAAATTTGGGTGCAATAAACCAAAGAGGGGAGAATTTCTTTTATACACTAAGAAACTTCCCCAACTCCCATCATCTTCCGATGTTGGATTTATACTAATTGTGAATATAGTTTCTTTTATATACTAAGAAACTTCTTTCACTCCCATCATCTTCCGATGTGGGATTCTAATTGTGCCAAAAACAACACCAACCACCCACTGATTTTTGAGATTATCCACCAATTCTCACATCTCATTTTTGTCAAGCGATGTCATCTCCTCCACTATAACACGCTTTCATTTGGTTTTCTCCATACTCTCCATTGTTTCTCTAAACTATCTCAACTTTGGATCTTTGTACCTCATATTCCCCAAGAAATGCAAAAGTCGCCAAATTGTAGTAGCCAAATCTCGCTGGAGCTCGAGTTGTTTTACGGTCTCTATCTTGTGTTAACTAGTAGCAGCTAAGGTTCTCTTCCGAATCCATACATTCCTTCTCTACCTGACCGTTTCTTTCATCAGCTTCACTAACCTCCCCTATGTCTATCGATTCTTTTGTAATCCCTTCTAAGATCCCCACTTAAATTTTAGTCCTCTCTTTGGCGATTTCGCTAGCTTCGACTAACTGTGTTGCTCCATAATAGGACTTTATTTTCTTAAAGACCATGTCATGGCTAATGATGCACTTGGTCGTTTCCCTTCTTTAAAAAACAGTTTCTAACCCTTTACTCTCTCAATGTATCCAACGAACATACACTTCTTCGCTCTAGGATCAAGCTTTTCATCAAGTTGGTTCATGTAAGTCACACACTCAAATACCTTAAGGTTGTCGAGTTTTTGAGGAGTGACATTCCAAACTTTTTCTAGTGTCTTGCATTATAATATCGTCGATGGATAATGATTGATAAGATAAGCCGCGGTGTTAACCACCTTACCTAAAATCTACTTCGGTAGATCGGCCTCAAACAAGATACATTGGACATGTTCATTTTCTTCGTCAAGCCATTTTGTTGCGGTGTCTGTCGGACAATTTTGTGACGAACCATCCCTTCTTCCTTCATAAACTGATTAAACTCCTCGCCTAGGTACTCTAAACTGTTATCCATTCTGAGCTTTTTAACCATTTCTCGGTCTGAGTCGTTATCATCTTCTTTCACTACATGAACATAACAAATTTCTCATCCTTGTGTGATTCAAAATGTATACCCAAACATTGCGCGAACAATCATCAATGAAGGTGATAAAATACTGACCTCCACTTGGAGTTGTAGTCCCCGCCGACCCCTACAAGTCTAAGTGAACATAACTGAGCAGCATCTTTCGAGTCTCCTTAACCGACCACCCAATCTTCACCCTCATAGATTTACTGTATTTGTGTTCTCACAAAACTCTAAATCATCATCTCCTTACCCAAATAGTTTCTTTTACTCAACTCCTTCAAACCCCTCTCACTTATGTGCCATAATCTCTTATGCATAGGCTCCGTCACTATCACCAACCAATGTGATGCCTTGAAAGACGTAAAGACTCTTCTCTCGCACGCCTCTCATGACCACTAGCAACCCCTTTATGACCTTCAATAGATTCTTCTCACTCTTCCATGCAAAACCAAGTTGGTCTAATGAGTCAAGAGATATTAAATTTCTCCAAAGGTCAGGGACGTGTCGTATGTCCGTTAATACTCTCGCGATTCCATCATGCATCTTCAAATGCACTATTCAGATCTCTATCACCGTACAGGACTTGTTACCTAACGAAACCTCCTAAAGTCATCTCATAGGTCTTGAACCAACTCTCGTTAGGTTTCTTATGGAATGAACACCCGGAATCCATAATTCAACGCTTGTCGAACTGATTAGTGGAGACAACGAGAACATCCACACTTTTGTACTCATTCTCGACCTCTTAAACAACAGTCGCTTATGCGCTCTTTTTTCCATCGTTACTCAAATCAGGTCAATCTCGCTTAAAGTGCCTTCTCTCTGTCACAATTGTAGAACTTAGTATATTTCTTTTTGAGAGACTTCGAACACCTCTTTTTCTTTCTTTTATTGTCTCTCCTTTAGGTTCTCCCTAAAACGAAGAGTCCATCTCCACTTACATTGCTCTCATCATTCCTCTTCTTTTGGTGCTTCGATCTCAACGCACTCATCGAGGGTAAGCTCCTCCCTTTAATGCTTGAGTATGTCTACGAACGTCTTATATGACTTCGATAAAGAATTCAAAAGAATCTGTGCCTTATCCTCATCCTTGTATTTCTCCCCGATGTTTTCCAATCAATGAGAATCTTGACATAATCGTCAAGATACGTCTGCAAAACCTTCCCCTCAGTCATTCTAAACTTGAAGAATTTTTGCTTGATGTACATAGACTCCAACTAAAGCCACATCTTTGTTGTCTTCGTGACACTAACAAACTCTCGCAACACCTTATACATAGACTAAAAATCAAGGTGTTATAGGCCCTTTCCAACACCTCCATCTTTTTATCCTCGTCCATTGAGGCCGGTAATTGCGATTCCCCCTCAAGTGCTTTAGCAACTCCCATGTTGTCTAAGTGTGCCCTCAACTTCATCTTTCATAACCCAAAGTCGTTCGTCACATCGAACTTCTCGATATCAACCTAGACCCTATCTCAAATCTTCAAAATAATTGACCGAATCAAGAAAAAAACTCACCAAAAAAATTTGAATCGCGATTTCCTTAGCCTAACTTTGCTCTAATACCAGTTTGTGGTGAAAACTATCACACTAAGAATGAAATCGGAAAAATAACAACCGTAGTGGAAGGTAGAACAAGTGTGTAAAAATAAGAAATAATGAAATAAAGACACAAATATCTTACCTAGGTTCGGACCAAATGTTCTACGTCCTGCTTTCGAAAAATCGATTCAATAGAGTTATAATAGAGATTACAAACTCTAATTCTCTCTTTTTAGGTTTAGTCTTACATTTTCTTCTCGTTTACAATGCATATATATAGGCTTTTAAAATTCATAATTAGGGTAAATATTATGTGATATCTTTGACATCTCCAACATGATATAATCTCGTAGTTGACATTTCTATAATAATATGATTTAATTGACATCTTCACCATTATGTGATTTCATACTTTTTGAATCCAACAAATAATCGCACATTATCCCCTCTTCTAGCCTAGTGGCAACAAGAGGTGGATATCCCCCAGGCCTCCATGAGGTCCTGGGTTCGAGCCCGTCAGGCGGCAAGTTCTGCGCTTGGTTAATTGGTTAAGTATGTTTGCGGGCTATGTACTTAACCCGCGGGGATTAGTCGCACTCCATAGGAGTAGCGGAACCCAGCGTTCTCAAAAAAAAAAAAAAAAAAATAATCGCACATATCTTCCTTCCTTTTTTTAACTAACATTAAGTAGTGTAACGTGATACTACTAATAGAGTTCAATTTCAATTGAATTAACATGTAAAGATCACACTAATTTATTCCGAAAAACAGAATTGCTAGAAGCAGAAATGAAGTGCAACTTTTAAGGTTAGAAATCAAAACTGAATTATGACTAAATATAAATCATATAATTACCTTTATTATTAAATAATATGAAGATCTGAATACTAAGAGAATCACGAATTAGTAGTGGGGACTGCGGCGGGTGTCGATTTGAAGAAGACGGAGGGAGTTCTTTTCTCTCCAATTAGAACAATTTTTTATTATAAAAAAAATACACTAATAAATTGTAAAACCCAAAAAGTATATGTAAAATGAAAGTCATGGCCATATTATGTATAAACAATTTATGGCATAGTTGTTTCAATTGTCTTTTATGTTCCAGTTTGTGTTTCCAGAAACACTTGTATTCTTTGAATTCTGGACTCATAAATTAATCAATCAATTACTAAAAGAAGTAGAGTAATAATACATACAACACCCTTATACAACACCTCATTTAGAAAAAAGAAAATATATTTTAAAAAAAATACAAGAGAGAAAAATATATTTTATCTTTCTTTCCAAATAAGGTAGATACTATGCGAAAGTGCTGTATAAGGGTGTTGTATATATCATTACTCAAAAAAGTAATAATTAAATTGTAATTCCATTTCAATTATTATAAAATTAAATTATAATTTCAATATTGATTACGGCAGAGAAGGTGTTTAAATCCATATTTTTTTACACAATAATTTTGCTGTCACCTCTCATGTCAAGCCGCAACTGTCAATGCAATAATATTAAGAGCAATTTTTACCATCTTGTGACCTCAAAATAACCTTCACAAGTTGATTATATGGGGAATTTCTGTCCATAGAAGAAGCCTGGCCGGTCTATCTAGAAATTGAGCTTGCCAAACAGGCTCCTCATTTTCATATGTAAACCCACTTCTTAAGTATAACCGTTTGGCTGCTTCATTATCCACTGCAACATGGACATACAGATCCGATATTCCTGTAAACACATATCCCAAAAAATTTAAAAAAGTCTAAACAGATATCCAAACCAAACATTTGGAACTTAAACAAGACAAATCAAGTCTAAAACGTATCTGGATCCGATTAAGAATTAAGAAACAACCATTAAGTGATATCATCTTCACTGGAAAACGTGTTTGCAAATAGCGAGTGACATGTCCACAATCAGGGAAGCAAAATATGATTTCAAATTGTGAAATGTTCAAATGAAGAATTGAAGTTATAAGTAATATTCAACTCAAAATAAAACATGGATTCTTCATTCTTAATGGACGGTAAGCTTATTGTCAACACACTTGATTTAAACACTCAAAACTTTCTAAGCCTCATTTTCAATGAAACTTGATTTAAACACTCAAAACTTTCTCTGTCTCATTTTCAATGAAACTAATCATTTAAGTCATGGTTTGAATATCTTGCCAACTTGAGGTCCTTATTTGAATTTTTGGTCCTTTAGTAAAATTTCTTTAACTTTTGTATTATAGAAAGAGGAGAAAAGACTTAGAAAATGGATGACACTAGATTTATATAGAATGGAAGATAGACTTATCTCATCTAGCCACACTCTTCATGCTAAATATATTTGGATCTAGTTCTAAAACTAATTTCTTGGTATCTGAACCAGATCTACAGGTATTTTCAAATACAGCTAATGTGAAGCTACCATATATAGGGTAGTTTGATTTTAGAATTGATGGTGTAAAAACAAATACGAAGTATTTGATTGAGTTTTGAAGAGAAGGATTAAACTGAAATGATTTCTTGAATCAATAATGTTTACAATCGTTTAGGTATTTATAAAGACTAGTAAAACTCTTAATAGAAAAATAAGCTAACTAATAAGAAAATAATTGAAAAGCTAACCAATAGAAAAATATACAAAAAATTATTTAAACTTAAGAATTAATATGCCACTTTTCTTGATTTTTGTTTGGATTTGTGATGACGTGATAACTGATTTTTGGAATAGGTTTTTAATACTTTATCAAGGGTCTTTGGAAAAAAAACTTTTGTTAGGTCACTAACAAAATAAATATTTTTTCGGGAGTGTTTTACTTTTCGCTGATCATATTGTTTGTTACTAGCAGTTATATCCTCTAAACCCTGTCTATATATTATTCTCGTCACAGCCCTTGCTCTACTCATGACAATATCACGGCAGCAAAGTTCATAATGCACAAATAAAACATACCCCAATCTTCAGCAATTGCCTTTGATTTTTCTACAAGCATGTGACCTAATCCGTTTCTGTGCAATTCTTTAGCAACACAAACATTGCTCAAATATGCTCTGGAAAAATCAGCACCAATACCCTATTTATTATCAAGGAAATCACAAGTATGAGCAATATCATTTCACAAAGAAAAGGGAGAAATACAGAGAATTAGATTGTAAGGTGCATAATGACCCAGCTAGGTGGTCTATGCTTTGGGTATATACTATATGAAAGCATGGAATGCATACAATGGGTTGTGTCATGCGTTTTTTTCATGTGAATTAGGATCCAGAAAAATATATAATTATCTAGAAAATAATATGGATTATGATCCAGATATATATACCAAATGAATCAAAAAAACATAATATAATCTGTATGTGTAGAAAATAATTTTTATAACAAATGAATCCAAAACACACTATATATACTAAGCGAAAATAATTACTCAGTCCCATCCTACTGAGAACATTCCATCAAATGAAAACCCATTCCAGACCAAGTTTTAAATATTGATTGAAAATGTGAACCTAGCAGACTAGTGGTTTTATGCTATGTTGATCATTAGCAAATTCTCATGTGACTTATCAATAGAACGTACATTTCAGTATTCAATAACTACCTCGGGTTTCAATCCAGTCAATTCTTCTGGGAGCCTCACACACTGATTAAGATCAAGAGTCCCGACCACAACTCGCTCTTCTCCATTAGCTGAATACTAGAGGAAAAATGGTGAATTATATCCTAAAAGAATTAGACACTATAACAGCCAACATAGAGAGAAATAAGAAATACAATCAAGTTACATTGAAGAAAATATAGAAAATCACTTTATATCTTTTCAATATACACTCTTGTTCTTCTGATTGTGGGGTCGTGAAAATGCACTCTTGTTCATCAATGAGAAATCTTGATTAGAGCACAGAACTAATGAATCAAGCCAAATTAAAGTAGTTATACCTTGCATTCTGCAGATAATTCTGAAAATTTTGATATATTCGTCAGTGGAACAGTGGCATTTATGCAGGAAACTCTTCTAAAACCAATTCTCTTCCCTGCAATGCGCTCTTTTAGTGCTTCAAACTCACGCTCAGCCAAGTATCTCTTATGATCCTAAGAGAACTTGATGAAGAGATTATACAATCAATAATATGTTCAAACACGTTTTAAAGAAAATGGGTAAAAGGAAACTTCAAAATGGCGTCAGTGACTGTATAAGTTATCATCTACATTCAAAACACAACACTTTTCACATGACAGATAGACAACATAATGACAATCCAAACAGAAAAGTAGAAATTTCATCAATTTATCTCGACTCGATCGGTCGAAACATACTATGATTCATGAAACAGATAACTAACCCTGCTGCGACCAACCTATTAATAAAAGATGAACAAACAATTCCAGTAGTCTCTAAGGGACTGAAAAGTAAGGAAATTGAACTCACTTACTTGTATGCCAAAAGTGTCTTGGAAATCATAAAAGGACCGGATGCGCAGGCAAGCGGCAGCCCATAGTTCTTCCTCCGACGCATTCTCAGTAAGAATGAGAAGAGACGTATCGAGTATTTCTGGCGTCTCCGGTGTACAGAGCTGCGAAGAGACGATGGAAGGACGGCGCTGATGATTCCTATCGAGCGGACGGGAATAGATGGAAAGGACAGAATGGAATCTGATGTTGGATAAATTGGACACGAAGCGATGATTCAGAGATGTGGACGATGAAATATCAGGATTAGAAGAGATAGATAGAAGAGGAATTGGTGAGATTGAGATCGCCATCACTCAACTTTCTTTGTTTGTGGGTAGACTAAGATTGGATTGGCACGTGGTACAGAAAATCACATGAATAAAACCGCCTCTTACAAATAAGATAAACAAAATCCCATAAATAAGCATAACTATATTATTTTTAACGGTAGATTTAACTTCTTAAATCTGTCTCGACTTATAAGGTCCTCTAAACACCTAATCACGCTTCGTGACTCTTGCCATTCAAAATACATGAGTTAACTTTCCAAGGTTTGTTATTATCAACAATTTACTTAACACTTAAACAGAAGTAAAAATACTTCGATACTTTATTAAGCATAACTTGCTGGACTTTAAATAACCAAAAAAATAAAGACTAAGTCTTCTACAATCAATTTGACAGAAACTTACGGAAACTAACTAAATAATAGGACGACTACTTACTCCTGATTAGTAGGAGATTATTTCAAACTAATAACTGAATTAAAGACTAATTTTAAACTAACAATGTCTCTCCTAAACTGAAAGTAGTGCATTCAGTTTATCCTTTCGCAAACTCCAAGCTTTTCTCTCAATCTGACGATGACTTCTAATCATAACGGCTTGGTTAGAATATTTGTAGTTTGATCATTAGTTCTACAATGCACTAACTTGGCAACTCCATTTTTAGTAAGATCTCTCAAGAAATGAGACATGACATCAATATGTTTGCTTCGACCATGAAGAACAGGATTCTTTGACAATTTGATAGTTGAACTGTTATCACACATTATTGTAGTGCTTCCCGACTGTCCCCACCCAAACTCTTCCAGAATTCTTCTCATCCAAATGCATTGACAAGCACAATAAGCGGCTGCAACGAATTCTGCTTCTGTCGTGGATAACGTTACAACAGTCTGTTTCTTAGATGCCCAAGCTACAGCTCCTCCACTCACAAGAAATGCATATCCGTTTGTACTTCTTCTATCGTCTATGTCTCTCGCATAGTCACTATCCGTATAGACTGTTAATTCTCCAACAACTCCCTTCTTGTAGAACAAACCGAATGATAATGTACCTTTTAGATAACGAATCACTCTTTTTGCAGCTTGCATTTGTTGTTCTGTAGGTGCAGTCATGTATCTACTAAGTAAGCATACCACATACATCAGGTCTGGTCTTGTGGATGTGATATACATCAAGTTTCCTATCAATTACTTATATAGTGTTGAATCCACTTTGTTTCCTTCGCCTTCCTTTGCGAGTTTTGAACCCATCACAATTGGTTTCTTAACTGTGTTTCCATACTGCAGGTTGAATCTTTCCAAAATTTCTCCAGCATACTTCTTTTGATGAATAAAAATTCCTTCTGCATCTTGAACCACTTTAACCCCTAAGAAATACTTCATTCTTCCCAAATCGGTCATGTTGAATTCGTCTTTCATAGATGATTTGAACTTTTCAAGCATAAACAAATCATTCCCCGTAAAGATCAAATCATCCACGTATAGACTGACAATGAGGATTTTGTTACCTTCTTCAGTTTTGACAAATAGAATATGTTCGTATTTGCACCGTTGAAACCCTTTTTTAGTGAAGTATGTTTCGATTTGGCTATACCATGCACGGGGAGCCTACTTTAGACCATATAAGGCCTTTATGAGTTTGTATACTTTATGCTCCTCTCCTCCTTTTATATACCCTTGTGGTTGCTCAAAATACACATCTTCAGATAGCTCACCATGGAGAAAGAAGCTTTTGACATCCAACTGGTAGATACACCAACTTTTCCGAGCCGCCAATACTAAGATCATGCGTATAATGTCCCATTGTGCTACTGGAGAAAACACTTCATTGTAATTCACCCCTTGTTGTTGTGCATAGCCCTTGGCTATGAGTCTGGCATTGTGTTTGTTTACTTCTCCATTCTCATTTAACTTCGTTTTGTAAACCCACTTCACCCCAATTTTCTTTGCTCCCTTAGGCAACTCCGTTAGTGACCACGTTTTGTTTCTTTCTATTGAATCCAGTTCAGCCTCCATTGCTTTTATCCATTTGTCATCCCCCTTAACTTCATCAAATGTGGTTGGATCTGAAAAAGAAACAAACATGACCATATTGGTGATCTCTTCTTCCTCTTCAAAAAGCTCTTCCCCAATTATGTAATCTTGCAAATAAGTGGGTGGTCTTCGAGTCCTAGGAATTTCAGGGATCTCCTCTGGTGTTTCCGATACATTTTGTGGTATAGGGATCTCCTCTGGTGTTTCCGCTACATCTTGTGGTATCTCCTTTGGTGTTTCAGCTACGTCTTATGGTAATTCACCCTCCTTATGCTCTGACTCACACTCTTTCCAGATCAGCTGCTCATCATTTATTTCTTGGAATGACTTTTCCCAATTCTAACCTTTTTCTTCTTCAAACACAACATCACGACTTGTTACAACTTTCTCTGTGACTGAATTGTACAACCGGTAACCCTTTGATTCATTGCTCACTCCGATTAGTACACATGTAATACTCTTAGCATCCAACTTCTTTCTTCTCTGATCTGGAACATGTACATGAGCCAAACGGCCAAAAACTCTGATGTAATTCACTGTTGGTTTTACTCCACTCTACATTTCTTCAGGTGTCTTTTCTTTAAGGACTGATGTTGGACTTCTGTTTAGGATGTGCACTTCCCATCTTGCTGCTTTGGCCCAGAAATTCTTACGGACTTCTTTGTCCTTTAGAATGCATCGCACCATGTTCATTATGGTACGATTCTTATGCTCATCTACTCCGTTTTACTGTGGTGTAAATGCGGTTGTTAGCTGTCTGTGTATCCCCATCTCTTCACAACATAACTTGAACTCGTTAGATATAAACTCTTCTCCTCTGTCAGTTCTCAAACAGACCAATGCTTCTCCGGTTTTTCTCTCAACTTGGCTCTTAAATCTTGTGAACAGACTGAATGTTTCAGATTTGTTTGATAAAATAGATCCAAACCTTTATACTGTAGTCATCAATGAAAGTGAGGATATATTTCTTATCACTGTTTGAGGCTGAAGATATCGGACCACAAAGATCTGAATGTATTAATTGCAATCTCCTAGATGAGCGCCACAAGCTCTTCTTTGGAATGGTTTGCCGATGTTGTTTTCCAACTAAACAACTGACGCAAGTTGTAGCTTCCTCTATGTTCTTTAGATGCGGTATACCCTTCACCATATTTTGATACTTTAGTGTTCTCGGCCCCTTATAGTTGAGATGCCCGTACCTGCGATGCCAAATTTGAAACTCATTTGTCGTGGTAGTTTGTAAGCACTCTGACACGACATTTATTTGATTTTTGATTGCTATGATCTTGAACAATCTGTTTGTTGTCATCTTTGACTCTATGACCAGGCCCAATTCGGGATGAAATAACTTGAGGACTCCATACTTCATCCGAACTTCGCATCCTTTCTCGAGAAACTGTCTAATACTAAATAGATTTCTTTTCAAGTCAGGTACATAATAAACATCAGTGATTGTATATGATCTTCCATCCAATTGTAGGTTCACCTTTCCTTTCCCCGTCACTCTCAATTGGGAATTTTTCCCTAGCTTCAATGAATGACAAAAAATTTCGTCGAGTGCGGAGAACCAAGATCTATTTCCACCATGTGGTTGCTGCAACCTGAATCTAAAAACCAAACTTCTTCCATTTTCTCATCTCCTGTGAGCTCTATTAACAATGTATCATAAGTCATCACAACATGTTACCTTCTTCGCCATCTACCTCTACGTAATTGGCTTTTCCACCCCAGCTTGGACATTTGTATTGAAAATATCCAAGTTTGTGATAGTTGAAACACTCTATAGTGTCTTTGTTGAAAGATCTTCCTCTACCTCTTCCTTTTTCCCATTCTTCTTATGCCTCTACCACCTCGATCTTCATAAGTGACTTTAAACACTTAATCATCACCACCGTAGCTTGGTTTTCTCATCTTTTGTTCATGCACCAGTAACGAGCTTTGCAGAGCATCGACTGAAAGACTATCGATGTCGTTTGACTCCTCAATTGAGAAAATAATATAATTGAAGTTCTCAGTTAATGTGCGTAGAATTTTCTCCACAATCTTGACATCTTGCATGTCATCTCCATAATTTCTCATGTCATTTGCCACCACCATCACTCTTAAGAAGTAATCTGAAATGGACTCTCCGTTCTTCATCTCAAGCAACTCAAAATTCCTCTGTAACGTCTGTAGTTGAGCACGCTTCAATCTTACATTTCCTTGGTACTTAGTCTTCATCGAATCCCACAATTGCTTGGAAGTCTCCTTTAGAGTGATCGTCTTGAGAATGGATTTGTCTATTGAGCTAAAGATGTAGTTCTTTGCTTTTAGATCCTTCAGTTTTGCTTCATCAAGGGCCTTCTTTTGTACTTCAAACAACTTTTCTTCATGGATTGTATCAATAAATCCATCTTTCACCACACTAAAATATTCTTTCGACCTCAACAGATTCTCCATGAGTAGACTCCAATGATCATAATCTCCATCGAACTTAGAAATGCACGATTGCGCAAAGTTGCTTGATTCTACCATTTCACTCACCTATAATTAGGGCTCTGATACCAAATTTGTTATTATCAGACAATTTACTTAACATTCAAACAGAAGTGAAAATACTTCGATACTTTATTAAGCATAACTTGTTGGGCTTTAAATAGCCAAAAAAAATGAAGATTTAGTCTTCTACAATCAATTTGACATAAACTTACGGAAACTAACTAAATAATAGGACAAATAATTAAATAATAGGACAACTAACTAAATAATAGGACGACTACTTACTCATGATTAGTAGGAGATTATTTTAAACTACTAATTGAATTAAAGACTAATTCTAACCTAACAAGGTCGAATTACCTCGATTGAAATTTAAGTGCAAGGATATCTAGGTTGATCTTCACTCTTAACATATTTTCTTTATCTTCAAATTTCATCTATTTCGATATTTCAATTTAAAATTCCGGCTTAGAGGTTTTGTATAGGCATGGTAAATGTTCGGGTATCGTGGGACTCGAACCGGACACGAATTTACCCCGAAAAATCGAGTATTTAAATTATCCGAAATATCGGTTCGGAATCGATGCGTACCCGGAATCGAACCGGACCCGATTTTTTAAACTACTATTTTTACTTATTTACTACTTTAATATATTTTTACTTTTTTACGTATTTTTATTAGTTAATAAAATTAAAACTTAAAAAAATTAAACTTTTTAACTTAATTTTAAAATATTTAATAATACACAAAAAAAATAAAAATAAAAAAATAAATTAATTTTTATTAAGATTTAAAAATTATTTGATAAAAAATATAAAATATTATATAAATTAAAAAAACAAATAGCCCTAAATTATATCATATAAAAATAAATAATTAAAGAATAAATAATATTTATAAAAAAAATATATTAATAGTTAAAAACTAATTAACTCTCTGCTCTCTTTTCATTCTCTTATCTCTCCTCTCTTCATCTCTTCATCTCTTCTTCCCTCTCATGTCCATCTTTTTCTTTCATTTTACTACATTTTAATGATAAAAAAAATAGACACATGTTATAAATAAAAAAATGAAACTGGAATAATTGAAATGGATTATAACCTCAAAAATAAATAGTGACATATTTCAATAAAACTAGATGGGTTGAATTTCAGAATTATGACCGATCCGAAATTACCCGGAACCGAAAATCGAACAAATTACCCGAATCCTAAACCCTAATTTAGGGTTTAAGGTTTACAAAAATCGAACAAATCAGAACGTTTTTGTTAAAAAAATATAAAATATATTATAATCAATTTTTATCATCTCCAGTACTTTTGATATCATTAACTGTCAGTTTTTACAAATTTTATCTTTTATGAAAAAGTTGCGTTTAATTTTAAAGAGGGTTTTGGCAGGTATTTTTGTTGAAAATGTCCAATAAAAATATTATACTCATTTTCACGATATTTCGCGTTGGTCCTCGTGGATAAGGGTTAGCATATGTGTTCGGTTGACTCATATCCCAACCCTAACCCAAAATATAAATTTAGGTAGCATATGTGTTTGGTTGACTCATATCCCAACCCTAACCCAAAATATAAATTTAGGTAAGATAATTTGGTTTGGGTTAAATTTTGATTGAATTTGAATTACCCAAATTATCCAAACAAAAATAATATAATTCAAAAACACACTATAAAAAATCTATGCCAAGTTTCACTACATCAGTTCACCTCTCTCACATCATTTTCTCTTTCACAATTATAATATTAATTTTTATTTTTATACTTAATTTTGAGATAAAAAAATATTAAAAAAAATTAAATGCATAAAGTCAAAAGAATGAAAAACAAAGTGTTAAACGAGATTAAATGAGTTAAATATTTATTAAATGGGTTAAAATATGTTAGAAAAATTAAAAATGTGTTAGAAAATTCAAAAAGTGTTAAATAAAACAAAATAAGTTAAATATTTATTAAATGAGCGAAAAATATATTTAATAGGTTAAAAATATGTTAAACGAGTAAAAAAACGTGTTAAACTGTGTATCACATGTCAAATACTTGTTAAATGAGTTAAAAGGTGTTAATCAAGATAAAATGTGTTAAATAAGTCTAAATTAAGTTAAACGATTTTTTTTAAAAAAAAAGATAGTTTAAATTATCCAATTCATACCTCATAGAACTCATACTCAACTCATATTAGTGAATAATATGTGTTGAGTAAATTTAGTTTGGGTTATGTATGAGTTGAATAATATGAGTTGAATTATGGATTGAGGTGTTTATTTGCCTGAATTTTGAGTATTTTTAAAAATTGACATTAGAATCAACTTAGAGTAGACTCAAAAGAAAAGAGTTGGTTCATAGATTAATTATTTATTTTAAATATTTTAGTCTAGTATTGATGTATGAACATTGTACTATACCGAATATATTTATTTTAATTATTTTTGTGTAAAATTAAGGTGTCTATACATGTCAATACAAACGAAGAAACAAACGAAGAAGGTGAAATACCAAGAAACAAGGAAGGAAGAATCTCAAAGAAGACTTGATTTTCCTATTCATTATTCATTTCTATCTATGAACGTAAACATTTCTTATGTTTTCAAAAATACCGTACACATTTGTAAGGCGAGAACGAGGGGTGTGTGAGTTTGTAACGAATCATACGATTTATGAATAACACTCATAATTGATGCTTTTATTTAAAATAAAACGATGAGTTGGAAAATGTGCGCATATTTCCCCTAGGAACACGTATGTGCATAAATGACGACATTGGTCGTCATACGATTGATGTGATTTCTCCTTTAACCATTTTCAAAGATCCAAAAGTCCTTCACAATGAACCAAAAACGAGATCCACTAATTGAAAGCATCGCAAAAGCCACGTAAATAATGAAGTTTGTGTATATAACATTTGCATTACATATCATTGAATGGTCATCACTCCAAAATAATATCTCGGTCCTGGCTGAAAAGTCTCGGTTCTTAAGAACATCAAAATTGCAGGTTCTGCATTTTTGATGGAGGCTTGGATTCTTTGATCCAAGGGCCTGGGTAGATTCAAAAAGCTTCTAGTTACATTTAGAACATTATCCCAAGGTACCAATTGACCTGATTGATGATCAATTCATTAAAAATAGTTTTTGGCCAAAAATCGGGTTTTTGGTTTTAAAGTTGTTTTGAAGTGTAGGAGCTTTCCAATAGATTCTTTATACTTCATATACTTGATTGGTACCTAAACATGAACATTGACTGTTCATTAGGACAAAATCAAGAAATTAAAATTTTCAATTATTTAAAAAAAATTGATTTTGATCAAACATGATCCAAATAGTTTCCCAACTTCATTAGAAACATGTTTAGAAGCTTTTTAAGCTGTTATTCTTGAGGATTAGCCCAAGAACAACAAACCCAAGTTTTAGATTTTTAAAATTCAAATTTGAGTTTTTCTGTTTAAAGTTGATTGATTGATTCTAACATAAATAAAAAGTTTGAAAATGATCCTAGGATTGATTTCCAATCCTAAAATTCAATAACCAGACAACATACAAACTTGTGAATATTGAAATATAATTTTTCAAATTCAAACTAGAAGTATGAATTAAAGAGTGAAGAGTATGAAGGATTGAAGAACACTCCTTAAACCTTAGGGAAGCTTTGGGGATGCTCAAATCTAATCTTTAAGGCCTTATGAAAAGATTTCAAAAAATCCGAAATCTTGAAGCTTTAATTGAAGATTTTCTATAAATCACGATTTGAAGATTCAGAGTGGATATCTTAGCTTTGGATTTATTGAGAGTGGATATCTTATTTTATATTTATTTTATATTTTTGGGTTAAATAAATAATTTTTGGGGATGAAATGGGTATATAATTTCATCCTAAATTATATATTTGTATCCCTTGATTTTTTTCTAAAATTATTTTAAGATAAAATGAGTACAACATTTATCCCAAATAATTTTATTTTGTGCTTTCTCCATTTTCCTTAATTAATTAAATTTTAATTATCACAATAATTAATCTAATTAATTGTTTTAACTATGTTTTGGCCTCAGGGTTAATTATATTGATTTTATTTATTTGAAAATAAATCAAAATATTTTTTTTAATTTTATAAATTGGGTATGTAGATTTGTATTGCTTATAGAGTAACCTTTTGAATCAAATTTGCAAATTGGTTTTGAAAACGCTGATTCGAGTATGACCTCTAACACTAAGTTATTATGTCCAATATATAATGAGAGTGTTTAGAGAGATATAAACTATAGCGTTCTGATGTTGGAGTGACCTGGTGATGCTGTGTATAGCATTCCATGGAGGTGCTTCCAAGCGTTGTTGTAACCTTCGAAAAGTTCATTCCACAACTTAACACGTGTCAGATGACACGTGGCAATACGGGGGATTCGAGGTGTCTCGAGGTTCTATGCATTTTAACCTTGGTTTGTGTGCCAGGAATATTTTTAAAATAAAACATTTATTCTTAAAGATTTTGACAGTACTTGGGGTGCTTTTGAAATTAATTATGTGAAAATAATTAATTTTATTCAAATTTTAATAATATGAGAATTTAATTGTAACCAAATGATAATTTGATATGAAATACGGTTTAAATTAATTAAACACAATTAAATTAAGAAAAAACTATTTATTTGAAAATAGATTCGCCAAATAATTTTAGAAAAATCAGTAAAATGTATGTATATAAACGTACGTTATACCAGAGTTTCCATAAAGGGGTTCATTATTTAGTTACGCTCGGAGAAGGGCTTTCGCGCCCGTTGAAAACGATTTTATTTTTTAAAGTAAAAATCTGACTATCAAAAAGTTTTATTTATAACATTTATTTCCTTTAATTAGTAGTCCGGGTGTTATGCCCAAGTGCATCTTTTCATGTTATAAGAGATTAATTAGTAACAATGGCATATTATTTGTGTTTTTCACTCTTATTTGATCACTTATAAATTATACTTAAAGATTTTTATTGAAACAAATAATGAATGGACCTGATATTACAATTAGGATCATAAATATAAATTTTATTTGCCAATTCTATGTGTGAAACAACATGTAGAAGGGAACCACCGTAGAATTAAGATATATAGTGATTAAATTTATTAGAAGTATTATCTCTCTTGGTCAACAAGAATTAAACCCACACTTGGCAGCAAATAACCAAAATACTTGGCACTTTATTAATTCTCCACAATATACCCACTTGCACGATTTCTACTTGCACATCTTGGATGCCCTCCACCTATCATACCAGCTCATTAGGCCACCTTACACCCTATCACCATTATTCATTAGGAAAATCCAATTCTCTCTATATTAGCAAGACCTAGAAGAAGTTCTCTAAAGAACCCTTTCAAGAACAACCAACAATTAGGAATCCTTGAAGAACAGCCAACCCTAGCAGCCTTAAGGAAAAGCAAACATCTAGCAGCTTAAGAGGGACAACCAACCTTAAAAAAGACCATTTCTTTAGCCCATTTCGAAATTAAGGCAAGCTCTTTCCAAAACCACTTTTATAACCCACATACAACTATGTATTTTATGTATTTTTTATATAATTTGTATATATGTTTGAATAGCATGATTTTATGACATAACATGGTTTTATTGACAAACATGATTGATAAACAAGTTGTTTTTTCCAAGTATGATAATATTTATCATGTTTTCCAAGTATGATAGGGCTACCATGATTTATAAAATATACACACCATTTATGAAACCCAAACCCTTATGAGTTATGAATATATGATGACCCCTTATTGATGAACAAAAATTGACGAAAATGGGAAGAGGCTAGCCATGATGAGCTCTGGTCAGCTGAATCCAAAATATTAGTTGATTATTATAGGACCAAAGTTTCTAGGATGAGCTCTAGTTACTGCTACCCAAACTGAAAGATGGTCCAAACAAGTCAAGGGCTTTTAGGTATGGACTCCTAATCGTGTCTAGCCAAATACGGCTCAAACGGATTCCTTGCCTTCAAGATCAACTCTGAATGGTCTAGGGTCAAAATACGTATCAAGATGTAACTTTACAGACACCATTATATCATTTCTCTAAACTTGTCTTTGATGTTTATAAACTAATTATTTCCTTTTTAAATGATGAACACTTTTTATACACATGTACCCCTTTTAAAAGTAAAGCATTCCAATATGTTTTAAATACTTATTTGCTTGTTGAGTCACTAGACTCACTATGCTTGTGTGGTGTAGGTACACAGCTATAACTAGTATGCAATTGAAAGATTGAGTCTTAGAGGGGAGCAATTTGACTCAATCTGATGGAAATGAGTGTGGAAGGAATGACCAAGACTGATGGTCTTAACTTGTCTTTTTGTATATTCACTTAGCTTATATTTTTTGTATCTTTACTTGACTGTCTAATGGAGAATGTATATAAGACTTTCATGGTATCATGACAGAAATGATGTAGTTCTGTATATGTTTTGGGTTGTCAAATGAAGTCTACATATAATAGACTTTTATAGTAAGAATGATCTATCTTTAAAATGAAGCATGTGCATAAAACTTTTATATAATCATGATAGATGTGATGATAGGGAATTGCTTGTAAGGATCCAATGTATGTTTTATATGTAAGCAGCGAGGGCACTTCCAAAGAGACTATCATAAGAAGAAGGAAGTTGTGTCGGGGAGGATGTTACAATGACACAAGAGGAGGCAGATCATAACCCAACGATCATCACGGGTAATATACTAATTGCTAAGATATTAGCCAATACTTTGATAGATATGAGAGAAACTCATTCCTTTATTTCAACATGCTTTGTTCAAAAATTTGGCTTGAAACCTGATGAATCCGTGATTACATATAGTATATTACTTCCTTCAGGCTCCCACCTGAATACTAATAAGATTATTAAAGCTTGCACAATTTACAATCATAACCATAAGATGTTAATAGATCTTATTGTAGTAGAGATGGTAGGATTTGATGTTATCCTAGGTATGGATTGGTTATCCCGTCATGAGGCGCAGATTGATTGTAATAGGAAAATGGTGGTACTAATAGATCAGGATGGAAAATTCTTTATGTTCTGTGCTATTCCTACATTCAAAGGTCAGCGGCTGTTTTTGAAAGGAGCTACTAGGGTAGTGACTAATAATTATGCCATGATAGGTGATCAGAAACTCAAACGGGAAGACATTGAGGTAGTAAGGTATTATCCTAGTATATCCCCTAATAATGTTATAGGAGTACCACCTAAACGAGATGTAGAGTTCACGATAACACTAAAGATTGGTACGCTGCCAATCTTAAAGGCACCTTATCACTTAGCACCCACAGAAATGAAGGAACTAAAGGAGCAATTACAAGAATATCTGTACAAAGGCTTCATCCTCCCAAGTGTGTCCCCATGGGGAGCACTAATACTTCTTTTGAATAAGAAATAAGGGTTAAAGAGGTTGTGCATCGATTATAGGGAGCTGAACAAGGTGACAATCAAGAACAAGTATCCGTTGCCCAAGATTCACGACCTATTCGATCAACTACAAGGGGCTTCGGTGTTCTCAAAGATTGATCTACGATCTGGTTACCATTAGATGATAATCAAGGACGAGGATATAAAGAAAATAAAATTTTGAACTCACTATGGGCACTATGAGTTTCTGGTTATGCCATTTGGGCTAACCAATGCACTGGATGTATTCATGGAGCTGATGAATAGAGTATTCCACTCGTATTTGGATCAGTTTGTTGTGGTTTTCATAGATGAGATACTAATCTATTCACATTCGTAGGAAGATCATCGACAAAACTTGGTTATAGTTTTGCAAGTCCTAAAATAAAACCAGTTGTTTACAAAGTTAAGCAAGTGTGACTTCCGACTCACACAGATTGCCTTCTTAGGGCATCTCATTTCATCCAAGGGGATTGAGGTTGATCCCTCAAAGGTGGAGGTGTTAGAATCTTTAGTCTAGATCTTTAATCCTTAAGTCTATAATATGTATACTCTATGTCGATAAATCGAGATAAACTGTAATTGCGGAAACGTACCTGGATCTTGAATGCAGAACGGTTCATTAAGCCGTTCTTCGTTATTCTCTTCTTCTTGATCTTCTCTTGATCTTGAATCTGGACCTGAATCTGAATGTGGATCTTCTTGTTCTGGATCTGGACCTGGATCGGAATGTCAGATGTGGGTGGGGTTTAAGTCTTCCAACCTTATATCGATAGCCTTCTTCTTGAGTGTTCTTGAGATGAACATAAACCTTATTATCTGATTAGAGAAACAAATAGGTAGGCTATTTATATGGGTTGGGGACCTAGCCCTAATATACCCATTTATTATTCGGCCCATCAACAAAATAATAAATGATATTTCTGCTTTCATACAAATATATCCCCACATTTATTATAGATGTCTAAATAAGCCCCATAATCTTTATACTTTAATAGATCACTTTAATTGAGCTTTAATCTTTATTATGATAACAACTAATATACAATTATTAAATAATATATGTACCCAAATATTGGAAATAATTCCAACAATCTCTCACTTGGGTCATATAATATTTCCTTCAATTGTATATTATAACCTTAAGAGCTCAAAATATTGTTATCATTTCCAAATACATCTACATCAATCTCGTCCACCAATTATTTCAACATAGGATTAAAGCGATTTTTGTTACATTAGTTCGTAACTAAACACTCAATAGTCACATATGTCAATACAATCAAATAACATAGATTAAACATGGGTGTGTAGTGTGGATTAACATGTAGTATGATCTTTAACATGTCTAATACCAACTGGTCCTCCTTTATTCTTTATAGAGATCAATCTGAATAACTTTAAAATCTTGACTTTCTTTAAAACTAAATCTTTAATTTCTTTAGAAACTAATTCTTTAATGTGCACATAAATTCCAAATTGTATCTATACAAGCATCACAATACAAACTCCCACTAAAACTGTATATCATCTAAATATGTAATATCCATATGAACAATATGTTAATGAAAGACCTCGGATAGCAAATATTTAGAGAACTGGTCTGTAATTTTAGAGTTTGTCCAAATATGCTCAATAGATAAGTAAACATTATGAATTTTTTATTTTCCAAATAGTTCGACTTAGTCGAACTCATATTACTCTTAAAGTAAAAGAACTGCAAATTATTGTCACGTAATATCTTTAGTGGTCTTTCTATATCATTCATAATTTGCAACCCCGTGACAAAATTTTGCAGTCGGATTCTTTAATTGGATGCCACAAAACACCTAATAAATTCTGCCATCAACTTGAAATAATTCGAGTGTCTACATAACACTCTTCCAAAAATTAATTCTTTAAACTAAAATGATGTGGCACGAATTTTCGACTGTTTTAGTATCCAACAAAATTCGAATCAATATACCAAATGATCTCTATCCGATTCGATTTCACTATATGAGTATGTAATGTTTTGTTCTTAAAATATCACATTAGTTGTTTGGTTGCTTTCTTAATGATCCAAACCAGGAAGGATCCTTCAAGTATTTGTCCAACATCATAAATATTCTTAATTTCTTGATTCATATAATCTAGAGAATACATTAGACTCTTGTTTAAGGAGTCTTATGTATATATTTATTTTCAAGGCTAATCTTGAAGTACTTATGAGACTAAATTTGTCTCTAGATCTTTTAGAATATCCAATAATTAACATCTGATAAATTCTTTAGTCTAGTTTATTTTCTTTAGACCTATAAGGCCTGACCTTAACTGGACAACCCCAAAAGAATTTACTAGTTGTTTTAGTTGAATCTTTATTCCATATATAAGTTGTAATTCTTAACTCTTCCTTCCAAATGAATCAATTACATGAAGATATTCCATAAATGTTTGTTTCCAAATAAAAAAAGTATCTAAGGTAGTTCTTTATTTCTTCATCTTTAATATGAATTGTCAATGCCCACGCCGATGTTTCTTTCACCATCAATTGACTTTTGACAATTAACTCAACCGTACATCAACACATTTACTTTAGTAATACTGAAGTTACCATCAAATGTGTATGAGTACTGAAGTTAAATTACTCTTAAAACAAACAAAATAAACTATAATATGTATTCTTTTATGCACCACTTTCTTTAGTAATTTTCTTATAAGTGCAATATCTGCAATTCTTACAACTTCATTTCTTTATTATGCATTAAGGTATTTGCTAAGTGAACACTATTTATGTTATTTTTGTTTCAATCTTTTATTTTTCTTACACACAATTGATGTGAGTTCATATAGAGACTATGTCTCCCTTTAGACAAATACAATTCACATCAATTAATTTAAGTGTAAATAAGAAAATCCAAATTAGATGCATGAGAATACATTATTGTAACTCTGACTTTAATGCATTACTTTTGAAACAAAATAAAACATTTATTATTTATGAAATCTTTATTCTAATAATACCCTTAGCAATTTTAACCATTTTAGATATAATTCTTAAAAATACAACAAATTCTAAATATGTCTTAAAAATTATATCATATAAAATGAACTTAAAATGTTGACAAAAAAATAATCCGTATAAACAGAAGTGTTAACTTGATTAGATAACAAAACAAATGAACAACCATACTCACAAAATTTTAATAATCACATAAATTCAAAATAATGGTACGTCTCATCATAAGATACCAAACGCAACATTAATATTTAGTCTTTGGACATTAAATATTAACTTGGAAATGGTACTCTTTTGTAGTAATCAAATATTAACAATAAGTCCTGTCAAATAATTGGTTATCTTTGGATATTCCAATTATTCACATGGCCCACCGAATAATTGTTACATATTTATTACCACATGTGCATAATGTTATTCTGACCAATTATTTATCTTCCTTTGGGCCGATTAAATAACCACATGAAATACATACACACTACCTTCTTAATTTATAAAACATATTAACCTTCACAAGAGATCCTACTTTGGTAGGATGTTGCTTCAATTAATTGATTTAATAAATTAATAAATTATGTACATACTTTAAGTGTGTAACTCGACCAATTATTAAACTTCCTTTTGTCCGATTAATAATCGCATAGTTACAAACACAACCGTCTTAATCTTATAAAACAAATATGTTCTATAAATTAATAATTTATACATTATTTAAATTTGCAATCCGACCAATTATTAATCTTCCTTTGGGCCGATTAACAACCGCATAATTACAAATTTAAGTGGGCCTAAAATTATACCAAATTTTGAATGTGTTATTAATACCGAAAATCTGAATGTTGTTTTATGTATCAAAATTGCATAAATTCCATATGTGTTACACAAAACAAGTAATTGTGATTTTACTAATCACTCAATTATTTCTTAATATCAATCAACACAATATATACATAAAGACCGAAATATGTATATATATTCGAATGTGTAATATAACATGATTGATTATTCATCCAAATATAATAACAATAATAAATAATTAAATAATTAAATAATCAATTACACAAATTATCTAAAATTCTAAATTTATCAATTATTAGGTTAATTGATTTCCTTAATTCTTGATAAATAATTTATTGATATTTATTTATTCTTTAATTGTAAATTATTATTAATAATAAAATAATAATAATTCTTTATTTTCTTTCTCTTTATTCTTAATTTTTTCTTAATTTCTGAATACATTCATATAAATAATCAAGTCATAAATTAAATAGATGTATTCATCCGTTTTTATACTAATTCATTAAATATATTAAAAACATAATGTAATCAATATTTATAAAATATTATAAACATGATAACTATTTTTCTTTACTTAATTCTCAAATCATAACCTATATTATAGGTATATATTAAAATTCCAGAATTTCATTCTATATTTTATTTATTCTTAATTGTATATAAATGTATTAATACAATAACAATTATTTCAGAATAAATATTACTTCAATCTTTAACTAATTAAAATATTATTATTATTATTTTAATTCCTTAAATTAATTATAATAATTAATTATTATTCCAAAACTGAATTCCTTAATTCCTTACATACTTATATAATTAGAATATAATTAGAATGATAATAAATTATTATTCTAAAATTCAAATTTCCTTAATTAATTCTTACTCAATATATATATATATAACCGAAATATATATAATATATTTATTAATATCTCTTTAATTATCTAATTAATAATAAATAGATATTAATTTGACCAATTCTTTAAAAAAAAAAATTCAACTTCTTTACCATATATTTCTCTCTTTATTATGACTTAAATTCAGGTTATTGATTTGAATTATTATGTTCAAATTAATAATTAAATCCTTGAAATAAAACTTTTCCATCTTCTTTATTTTTTATGATTCTAAAACCGTTTATTCTTCATGATTTCTGAAAAATCGTTTAGATGTCTAGAGTCTTTAATTCTTTACTATAACATATACATCAAAATAATTTATTGTTTATAATTCAGTAAATAAAAACATATTAGATCAAGAACATTTATAAATGTCTATTCATATTCTTTAATTAATAACAATTATATAACCTCAAATCAAGTATATATATATATATATATATATATATATATATATATATAATAGAATTAACTTATTCTTAATTATCTCACATTTTGTTTTATACATAATATTTAGTCTTATTTGACCATAACTGTAAGTAAGAAACAAAAATAAAACAAAATTAAACCTGTTCAACTTCCTTATCCTTAAAATGAACATTCAATTCAATTTATTCAATTTCCTTATTCTGAATCTGTTTATTCAATGTGAATATACAGAAAATTTAATTGTTATTCATAATCTTGTTAACCAAATTCAATAATCTATCTTTATCCTTATTAAATCTCAATAAATCGACATAGAGAGGCTCTGATACCACTTGTTAGAATCTTTAGTCTAGATCTTTAATCCTTAAGTCTATAATATGTATACTCTATGTCGATAAATCGAGATAAACTGTAATTGCGGAAACGTACATGGATCTTGAATGCAGAACGGTTCATTAAGCCGTTCTTCGTTATTCTCTTCTTCTTGATCTTCTCTTGATCTTGAATCTGGACCTGAATCTGAATGTGGATCTTCTTGTTCTGGATCTGGACCTGGATCGGAATGTCAGATGTGGGTGGGGTTTAAGTCTTCCAACCCTATATCGATAGCCTTCTTCTTGAGTGTTCTTGAGATGAACATAAACCTTATTATCTGATGAGAGAAATAAATAGGTAGGCTATTTATATGGGTTGGGGACCTAGCCCTAATATACCCATTTATTATTCGGCCCATCAACGAAATAATAAATGATATTTCTGCTTCTACACAAATATATCCCCACATGTATTATAGATGTCTAAATAAGCCCCATAATCTTTATATTTTAATAGATCACTTTAATTGGGCTTTAATCTTTATTATGATAACAACTAATATAAAATTATTAAATAATATATGTACCCAAATATTGGAAATAATTCCAACAGGAGGCAGTTAAGGATTGGGAAACTCCAACAAACGTGACTGAAGTGAGAAACTTTCTTGGTTTAGTAGAATATTACAGGAGGTTCATCAAGGGCTTCTCCAAGATTGCATTATCTCTTACCACTCTAACACACAAGGACATGAAATTTGTTTGGATTAAGTAATGCGAGACAAAATTTAATAAATTGAAGAGGTGCCTGATTACTACCTCGGTGCTTACCATTCCATCAGAAATAGGCAACTTTGTAGTTTGCACAGATGCCTCAATGAGTGGATTAGGAGCTGTACTTATGCAAAATGGGAATGTGGTGGCCTATGCTTCAAGATAACTAAAGACTCATGAAAGGAATTATCCCACTCATGACCAAGAGTTAACAATTGTAGTTTTTGCTCTTAAGATATAGAGGTATTATCTCTATGGAGAGAAGTCCCAAATCTTTACAGACCATCAAAGTTTGAAGTACTAATTCACACAAAAGAAGATAAATATGAGGCAGAGGTGCTGACTGGAGCTTGTGAAAGATTATGATTGCGAAATTGTGTATCAAACAAGGAGAGCCAATGTAGTAGTAGACGCCTTAAGCTGTAATCCATGCTTGCTTAACCAAATCACTGCCCAGCCTGAATTAATTTAGTAATTTGAAAAGTTAAATCTGGATGTGATAGAAGGAATGCATACTTGCAACTCTAGCCATTGTTCCTAATCTTGTGGAAATAATTAGGTTGGGACAAGCTGATGATCCACAACTCACCTTATGGAAGCAAATGGATGAGAAAAGAGAGACACATTTTTATATCACCAAGAATAACCTGGTGTATTACAATGATAAGCTATGGGTACTATCTGTAGGTTCTTTCAGGCAAGAAATATTAGCTGAGATACATACTATTCCTTATTCTATTAAACCAGGGAGCACCAAGATGTTTAAAAATTTGCAAATATTGTATTGGTGGCCTAAATGAAGAAATATATCATAAAGTATGTTAGTGAGTTCTTAACTTGCCAACAAGTCTATATTGAACACCAAAGGCCTACTAGACTCATCTGCCCACTACCCATTCCTGTTTGGAAATGGGAAGATATTTCCATGGATTTTGTAGTTGGATTATCCTAACCTTAAAGAAAATGAATGCCATATGGGTAATTGTGGATCATCTTACTAAATCAACACATTTCCTACCCATGAAGACACATTCTCAATGAATCAATATGAAGAGCTATACTTGTAAGAGATTGTTAGAATACATGGCATCCCAACTAGAACTGTGTCCGACTGAGATCCCTGTTTCACCTCACACTTCTAGGAAAGCTTACATAAGGGCTTAGGGACAAAGCTATCATTTAGTACTAAATTTCACCCCTAGATGGTCAATCTGAAAGAGTGATAAAAATTCTGGAAAATCTGCTAAGAGCATGTGTTATAGACTTTGGAGGTGATTGGGAATCAAGGCTGCCATTGGTAAATTTTGCCTATAACAACAACTATCAGTCTTCTATCGGAATGGCACCATTTAAAGCTTTATATGAAAAGAAATATAGGACTACCTTGCATTGGGATGAAGTTTGGAAAGAATGATCATTGGTCCATAGTTAGTCACCAACACAGTTTCCCAAGTTAGAAAGATCAGGGAGAGGTTGTTAATAACTCAAAATAGACAAAAGAGCTATGTCGACAAGAAGCGTCACGATCTCACATTTAACAAGGGAGACCATGTGTTCCTCAAAGTATCTTCCTACAAGGGAATTATTAGATTTAGGAAGAAAGAGAAGTTAGATCCCAAGTACATAGGGCCTTTTGAAATCCTCGAAGAAGTAGATGAGGTTGCTTATAGATTGACACTACCCCCTAGCCTTGCTGCAGTTCATAATGTATTTCATGTCTCTAATTTAAGGAAGTACATTCCCAATTCCAACCATATAATTCAACATGAAGATGTACAGTTAGCAAAGGACTTATCTTAGGAAGAACTCCTAACCCAAATCCTAGCAAGGCAAACCAGGAAACTGAGGAATAAAGAGGTGAACATGGTCAAAGTACTTTGGCACAACAACTCAATGGAAGAAGCAACATAGGAAGTAGAACATGATATGTAAAAGAATTATCCTAAGCTATTCTGTAAGTTTTGAGGTCGAAATTTTTATAAGTAGGGTAGAATTGTTATGCCCAAGTGCATCTTTTCATGTTTTTTGGAAAACGGTTAAAACCATTTCATTAAAATCCCAAAAGCGGGAGGGTCAATAATCAAATCTAGACAAACCGTAGATATGATTAAAAGATGACAATCAAATGATCCTAAAGAACATGATTAATATCAATCAAACATACAAGAAACAAAGATTATAAACAAATATTACAAACTGTATTAAATCCTAATTATTCCAATCAGTTTTTTATTTTCATACCATCCTAATGTTTCAACATGTTGTCTTCCTCTTCCTCTTCCTATTCCCCTTCCTCTTCCTCATGCAATGAAAAAGGATGAACTGAAGAGGTTGATGAATACTGCATGTTCTTATTTTGATTTTTTTCTTTGTATTAACCCGTTCTAATTCGATAAAAAGAATTATTTTTCAGGATTACGAGGCTCTTCACCTTTTTGTTCTCAACTTGAATTTCTATATCATTGTCTTCATTTCTCAACTTCAGCTTTGGAATTTTCATCAATTTTGGATTCTTCTGTATCAACCTTGGTATTCTTTTCTTTCTCTTGATTAGTCTGAGTATCTTTCTCTCCGTTTTCATCAGCAACCACTTCAACTTGATTTGATTGCAATTCCTCAACTATCTCTTCAACATGATTAGGTTGAGGTTCCACCTCCTTCTTCGTATTATTTTTTTTTTCTTGTACACAATTTTCTTTATCTTTTGTTTTCTGTTTTTAACCACATTTTCTCTTTGATTATAGACACATATGTTTCATTTTCCTACATCTTTACTTTCTGACCTTTGTTAATTTTTTGATCTTCTTCCTTAGCCAAATCAAAATTTGAGCCTAAATGTTGGAAGGTATTGTAGAAAGATCATATGTCTGGCCTCCACTCATAAATGATTTCATGATAGTAGGTTTTTCTTTTTTGTCTACTATTGTCATACTTTTCGGCAATGTGTTTCTAGGATGCACCTCAATGCTAATTCTAGCAAATGAGCATTTCTTACGAATAACTGGGAGAGATCCCCTAGAGCTAGGAAAGGGCATAGCTAGAGACGATAAACACATGTGGATAAAATGAAATTCTTCTTTTGTTTAATCGTGTAAAATTTGTTTGATAAATGATCCAATATTTATAAAGAGAATATCATGTGGGTAGGCACGTGGAACATAGCATTGAAATCCTTTCATACGCCTAACCAATTAACGAACCAAATTTATGGGTTTTTAAGGGTTTTCTTAAATTTGTTCTAGAAAATACATAATGTCAACCAAGGTTTCAAATTAAATTTGTTATTTGAATACATTTATTATAATTTGAACATCCATAAAAACTTGTTTTTAAAATATTTTTCTTTCTCGTAAATTGTATATATAAGAGTATTTACTCCACAATGACACTAAATATATTTAAATGAAGAGTAATACATTTTAATTTGACATCTCTTTTTTATGACTATGTCTAAAATTAGGTGAAGACTGAAAGACAAACATAAAAAACAAATTATGTCGATAAATACACTTTCTTTTGTTTTTGGGGTTCTTTCCGTTTCTTATTAAAAATGAGTATATAAGTTTTGGGTGTGAGAGAATTTGGTTTGGGCGAGAGAAAGAGAAAAAGGATGAAGGAAAAGAAAAAGAATGAAGATAAGTGGGGGAAGAGAATGAGAGAAAGATAGAGTGTCAAATAGAGTGGGGAGTGTTTGATTATTTTTAAAGTTAACTTAATTTAGAATTTGTATTTAAAATGAATAAATAAATAAAATAAATGTGCATTATACATGGCATTTAAACTTACTCGTTTATAATTTATATTTTATAAACGAATAAACATGATACATTTTGTCAAATCATAATTTATAAATTAAGGTAGGTTTATGAGACCAAATTTATAAATTAATGGTAGGTTTATAGGTTTTATATTTATAAAAGAGGTGCAATTGATTAAAAGAGTTATTTGTCATTTAATTTAATATGATAATGACTTATTTAATATATGTGAAGAGAAGAAAATCTTTATTATTTTTTTTTGCCTAGTAATTTGTTTCTTCAAATCCTCTCCTCCTCATGTCATTTCTCTTAATATTATATAATAAAAAAAGAGGGTTGAGGAAATTTAGGTGGATAGGAGTAGAGGAAAGTTTTGCTCTTTTATTTTATCTGCTTGCTTTGCTTTGCTTGTAGATAGAGTGAGATAGAAAGAAATGGCCTCTTCATCGATTCTGCCAATCAACAATGCCGACCTTTCCTTCTCGAGGCCAGTTTCTTTCTCCTCTTCTTACTCTCCGCTGCTATTCGAGTAAGTTCTGCAATAACAATCTGTCTCAGATCCTTTGTTTTCTTCTCTTCATTTTCCGATTTCATTTTTCAAAGGATAAACTGAAACCAACAAAACAAGAGAACTTAATCAGCTTACAGTCTGTATGTTCTTATTATCTAGTCCAACTTGCAAAGATTGCTCGGGAATCTTTGAAACTGAGTTATACAATTGCCTCATCTTTTCATTCATCATTGATTTATTAACACTCTTTCATTATGGAGGATGAGCAGACAAAGAGATACAAGATTGGTTACTCGAAGAATGAGAGGAAAGGCATTCCGTGTCCTGGCAAATCCAAATGTACGCATTACCCAAGGCTTCCGAATCTTCCATAATTCATTTGAATTTGCTTAAAGATTTTGTCTAGGTATGTCATGGGTGATCTAAACTGTGACTTTAAGTCAAGAACTTATTGTCTGTGTGGTATTCTACATTATTATTGCCATTTTACGAGGCAGATTGGGAACTTCAGGCCAAGACTTACAATTTAGAAACATGAATTAGATGCCCATTCTTCTCCAGTTGGTGCCCATTCAATGATATGCTAGATTGTGTTTGAATTTCCTTTTTTTTTTGCTAAGACAGGCCAATACTATTCCGGATTAAAAAGTGAATAGAATGAAGAAAAATAATTGCAGCCTGCAGGGAATGTCATTAAATTGAATATCCCCCATAACCTTAGTTGACCTAATCCATTTGCATAGTTTTTGGGCAGGTTGAACAAATTTTCTAAACAATAATATTAATTAAACAGATAGAAGAGGAAGAAGATATTCTATTTGATATGGTTGTAAAACAGATCTAGCTTTCCAAAAAATATCTTCATTGCCTACAGGCTACATGCATGCTTACCAGTTTTTATGTGAATCGTTGATAATTAAGAAGTAACTAGTAAGTAGATGTATTCCTCTTGTTGAGTGCAATCTTAATTAGCCAAAGTATTAGTCCGAGCTTCTGCTGAGTCTGAATACCATCTGGATCCATACCAAGACTTCAGTTCGTGTTTGAATTTGATGTGTTAAAAGTATATAGAAATTTTGAAAACCAATCCTTCAACATATAATTTGGCGAGTCATCTACCATGGGTATGCCAGACTTGCTATGTTGCTTCCTCAAAAGAACATATACTCATCCTCATGATATTGAGTATTAGCTCAATGGTTTCTAGGTTGTTTCATATTTTGTAAAGCTTTCACACATAAACACAAGTTGACAGGTGCATTAGTGTTCAAACTGAGGTTAGAGTATCACCCTAGGGTAGCTCAACTGGTAACAGCCTTCCAACTTTTTTTTACCAAGGTTTTCTCTCTGGAGTACAACATCCCATTGTAATGGCCATCACTTCAGTGAAGATGCTTTTACTGGAAAACGAATTTGAGATCTCAACTTACTAAGTTCAACACTATTACCACTTAAGCTATTATTAATTGGCAAGTCTTGAACTTAAGAGGTTGAGGTTTCAAGTTCGGTTCTCATTGAAATCACCTTGAAGTGGAGGTTGGGGCAGTTGGATGTTGTTGTTTGTAGCCTCCTATTGGAAAAAATCCTTGTCTAAAAGAATGGATTCGAGTATCATTGAACTTACTTAGTATTTGTTTTTTGATGTCATGGTCAAAGACTTTTTGGAAATTCAAATCAGGGTTATAGAAATCCCATCACTGCCTCAAACACTTCAGCAACATTTTCTCTAACATACACTCTCCCCTCTGTAGAAAAACTTTGGGGTCACCAATTTGCGCACTTTTGGCATTGCATTCTGACGAGTCTTCTTCATTATGGACCTATTCATTAAGGCTTAATCATACTAGTATTTAGATTGTCACTTGTATTATGTAGGTTTCTCCAGGGAAGTCAGATTTCAAGAAAGAGGTGATCATGGTTGATCCATTGGAAGCCAAGCGGTTAGCTGCCAAACAAATGGAGAAAATTAAAACGAAAGAGAGAATGAAAGTGAGACAACTTATCTTTTGTTGTTAGTTTCGAATTATTATTATTATGTCTGTTGGTTGTGTATTTAATATATTTTCTTGTCCAGAGAATACGAGAAATTGAATCTATTAATGGAGCTGCAGCTATGATTGGCCTGACAATAGGCTTGATCATCGAGGGTCGAACTGGACTTGGCATTCCTTCTCAGGTACTTCTTCATTCACTACACCATTATCTGCATCTTCCAATTACTAATTCAATCATAATAATGGCTGCATTTCTTTCTTTCTTTTGTCTTGATAGTTGGCTGGGTACTGGGAAGCTATTATCCATTTCTTTCTCAGGTAATTTACTGGCTTGGGCATTGCTGGAAAACTGTAATAATACCGCACTTCTAAATTCATCACCTTTATCATAGTACCCAACTGAATTCTTGTCATCCATTATCCCTTTTTATAATGCAATATGAAAGTTTTATTATTTGTCACTCATCTTGATGGTTCTTGGGTTGTTCAGTCAGATCACCTGTTCATATGGATATTGATTCCATTGTTAGAAATTTGGCTTTGTGACAACCATTTAATACAAACTTTATCATTTAAAAAAGAGTTAAAAAACTAGTTTTGCTTCTTGAACTTGCATCAAATGCTTGTTTTTGCTTTCCAAAATTTTGACCAGCTCATTTTGCTTTTCGAGCTTGTAAAAATGGATCAAATTACTTTCCTTTGTAATTTTTTTTGGTTGAATCTATAATTCATCTCTACTCAATATTGCTGCTCGCCCTCTATTATTAGTTCTAATATTCTCTTTATAAAGTGCATTACGAGAACTGAACAAAATGGGTTATGCCTGGACTGTCAAAGTGGTTTTGTTCTTTCATTGTTATGCTGCCAGTCAAATCGACATCGAAACAACACATTTTTTATTTCTGATTTAGTGATATGCATCAACTATCTCAACCATGCATGTTCGACTCGGAATTTTCAACCATCTGTTGAAACTATTGAATTTGTCGATCTCATCAACTCCTGGGATGTGGAGGGTTTTACTACCGTCTTCCTTCCCGACATTTCATCTTTCCTGCTCATATTCGAAGTCATTGGTGTCTTGTGATCGATTGTTTTGGTTCTATTTATGCATCTGATCTTCCTATTTTGTTGTATGACTTGTTTATCGCTCTTCATTCTTCGTAATAAAATTTATTTCTTAGCAAAAAAAAAGGTATGTGTTTTGGAAGGCATGGATTGATTGGTATATGCTCCCTCCTAGGAGTGGTCGTGTATCCCAACTAATTTTTGGTGAGATTATCTTACTCGAGTCCGAATAGAATAACGTTTTCAGGTGAGACCAATTTGATCTTTTGAAGAATTTGTTAAGGTTCATTTAAATCATCATTTTTCTTTTTTGTTTTGTATTCCAGTTTCTTTTTCAATATTTTTTCTTTTGTTTTATAGTTTTTTGTTTGTTTTTTATATAAATTTATATGTAAGGGCATGTTGTAGAAAAACAACAATTAAAAAAAAAAAAAAGACTAACATTATACTAGTTGTGCTATTATTATTTTAAATATCATTTGTATAAAAAACGTATAAATAAAAGTAAGAGATTGAAAAAAAAGTGGATAGGAAAACAAGTAAAATGAAGAGTGAAACACAACATTTAAATTTTTTTTTTTTGGCTCAATCCAAATAATACACCATTATAGCTATGCACAACCTTTCTATCAAATCGAAAATATAAATCTTTGTATAGGTCAAATCCTTTTTTTAAAGGAAATCTAAAGGTCAAATTTAGACACCTAAAATTTATTTAATAAATTTAAACATCACTCTTTTCATATACAAAAGTTCTTTCAGAATATGCTAGATCTTAAACACGAAAACACAAAATATATAGGGACTTCTTGAAAGTGACAAGACTTGGACAACATCTATCTGCTCATATTCATAACCTTTTTATGGCTGCATCTAGGGCAACCCAGGGGTAAGCCCGACAAGCCCTAATAGGCTAGGGCAGCCAACTCCCTAGGGCAACCCATTTAGATAAATATAATATATATATATATATATATATATATATAAATATATGATTTTTAAGCATATAATATTGTAGCATAATTCAAAATACAAATTTAGAAATTTTCTTTTATGTTATAAATTCAATCCTACCAAAAATAATATTTTTTTTTTATAAATTTTTATAACTAAACTTAGGGCAACAATAAAAAAAACTTTTTTTTTATCGAGATAAGGCATCCCAAAACTCGGGGTCGGCACTAGCTGCATCAATAAAAATTTGAAATACGTTATAAGTTGAGGAATGATTAATGGTTATTTTTTAAAATGTTTGTTGGGTCAAATTATTTTGACTAAGTGTTGAAATAATTTACCCACTGATATTTTGATGATGAAATAATTTATAAGTTTTGATACAGGTGTATTAAGACAAAATGTTATTAGACTTGGATCTAATGAGGGTCATTAGACCGATTTTGATCTCCATTCGCATAAAATTAGACACAGGTCTAATGGAATTAGACGCACAGTCTAACTCAACGGAGTTAGACGGGCAGTCTAATAGACACATAAATTAGACGTGAGTCTAATAGAATTAGACGTACAGTCTAACTCATCGGAGTTAGACGTGTAAGTCTAATAGATGTATAAAGAATTAGACGGATGGTCTAATGAATACACGGAATTAAATGTGAGTCTAATAGAATTAGACGTACAGTCTAACTCATCGGAGTTAGACGTGTAAGTCTAATAGATGTGTAAAGAATTAGACGGATGGTCTAATGAATACACGGAATTAGACGTACAGTCTAACTCATCGGAGTTAGACGTGTAAGTCTAATAGATGTGTAAAGAATTAGACGGATGGTCTAATGAATACACGGAATTAGACGTGAGTCTAATAGAATTAGACGTATAGTCTAGCTCATCGGAGTTAGACGTGTAAATCTAATAGATGTGTAAAGAATTAGACATGGTAGTCTAACTCAGTGGAGTTAGACGTGCCGGTCTAATGGTTATGTAATAATTAGACGGGTTGTCTAATTAGTGAAAGTTAGACGTGAGTCTAACTCCTTCAGATTAGTCTGAGGTAGAACCAGAATTAGACGTGGCAGTCTTACTCAGTGGAGTTAGACGTGCCGGTCTTATGGTTATGTAATAATTAGACGGGTTGTCTAATTAGTGAAAGTTAGACGTGAGTCTAACTCCTTCAGATTATTCTGAAGTAGAACCAGAATTAGACGTGGCAGTCTAACTCAGTGGAGTTAGACGTGTCGGTCTAATGGTTATGTAATAATTAGACGAGTTGTCTAATTAGTGAAAGTTAGACGTGAGTCTAACTCCTTCAGATTAGTCTGAAGTAGAACCGGAATTAAACGTGGCAGTTTAACTCAATGGAGTTAGACGTGCCGGTCTAATGGTTATGTAATAATTAGACGGGTTGTCTAATTAGTGAAAGTTAGACGTGAGTCTAACTCCTTCAGATTAGTCTGAAGTAGAACCGGAATTAGACGTGGCAGTCTAACTCAGTGGAGTTAGACGTGCCGGTCTAATGGTTCTGTAATAATTAGACGGATTGTCTAATTAGTGAAAGTTAGACGTGAGTCTAACTTTTTCAGATTAGTCTGAGGTAGAACCGGAATTAGACGTGTAGTCTAACTCAGTGGAGTTAGACGTACCCATCTAATGGTTATGTAAATTAAACGCGAGTCTAATTATATTAGACCAGGCGGTGTAATAGACGTTTTTCATTAGAAGGAGTTGACTTATTTCATTAGACTGATTTTCACAAATCCGTCTAACTGAAATACGTCCGATGCTCTGTTTAAGCAGTACGCTTGAATCTAGCATTTCTCCACCCACGTGCTATAGTTGTACCCTACTCCTGCTCCACTTTCCTGTGAAGATTAGTACAACAACTATATGCATCCAATCAAGGAATGCCACGTAAGAGAATTTCCCTCACATTACCCGTTTTGCAGGTACATCCCTAATGGAATATTCGGCGCACTACTAGTTCGGTACGGCCACGATCCTTGTGCTCAGATCCTACTGTGCACAATGGAGGCTTTCCAATTGAAGAGCGCCACGTATCATTCTTGAAGATTCGACCGTTAGCTCCTGCTCAGTATTTAATCAATCCTAAGAGCAACGGACGATGTAGCGACTTTATCATCTTTCAAACCAATCTTACGAACAAGCATTCTGATTTTGCAGAGAGAGACTACTCAATCATCTTGCTTACTGAATTTTTTTTGTGAAGCTTCTTTCTGATTGTACTGTGTGTGAATCGAGAGAGAACTAGAATCAAAACACCATTAGCTGAGTGATATTCTTCATCTTCTTGTAATTGAACATAAAGTGTTCTGTTCAATATTGAGCTAAGTGTGTGTGTAAACTGTATTTGATTCTCATCATATAGTGAATCCTTCCGGTGGTTGGAAGAAGGGGTGACGTAGGAGAGTTTCTCCGAACATCCATAAACAAACAGCTGTGTTCTTCTTTTCTGTCATCTTTTCATATTTCATCTTGTGCTTCAAACCCAAGTAAACAATTCCGCCTTGAATCTGTTTCAAGTGTTTATACAAGTTTGCGTAGAATAGAAAGAGATATTAATCCCTAACAGGATTTCTATCAAACCGTTTTTCATAAGCCTTCATCATTAGCCAGACCCCCATCTTTATTGATAAAGCCGATCCTATCAATTGGTATCAGAGCCTTATTTCTATTCTCAAGCCTTTCCTGAAATATGTCGAACATACCCAAAGATGCCAGTGCTACAACCATTCCAACTTTCTCTCGCGAAAACTATATTGTTGGAAAGAAAAGGGTTCATGCTCATCTCTCATCTCTTCATGATGACGTGTGGAGTCTTGTCACAGAAGGTCCTATCAAGATTGATAAGGAGAAGGCCGACTGGACTGCTGATGAAAAGAGGCAGAACAACCTCAACAACATGGCTCTTGATGTTCTGTACAGATCTCTCGATGACAGTATGTTCAACTACATCATCGAATGTGACACTGGCAAAGAAGTCTGGGACAGACTCACTCAACTGTGTGAGGACAACGAGCAAACCAAGGAAAACAAGATCATGGTTTCCACTCAACAGTTCGACAGCTTCAAAATGCATCCTGGTGAAACAATGAACGATTTCGACACCAGATTCAGCAATATCGTCTCCTCTCTGTCCATCTTAGGCAAGACCTATAGCAATCGGGAGCTTGCTATCAAGATCATGCGTGCTCTTCCAAGGGAATGGGACATAAAGACTATGGCGATGAGAGAATCCAAAGATCTAAACAAGATCTCTCTCTTTGATCTCTTCGCTGACCTTAAGGCCTATGAGTTCGAGCTGAACTGTAGGATGGAAGAAGATCAACCCTCGTCCGTTATTATTGCCAAGGAGTTGGTGACTGCTGAAGAGCCACCAACTGCTCCGGACGTGAAGATGGCAGCTCAGCAGCTGAGCAGCGATGCCATGTCTCTCTTTGTGAAGAAGTTCGCGACTTCATGAAGAAGAGCAACTCTAACTCAAACTCTTCAAATTCTAATGATAATAGAAAATCTAAAGCTAATGTTACTTGTTTTAACTGTGGTATTAAAGGTCATTATGCATCGGAATGCCGGAAGCCAAAGCGTGAAGATGCCAAGGAAGATGGAAAAGAGCTGAAGGCTCTTATGGCCGGTGACGGAAAGAGCAGAGGAAGCAGCCATGGCTCGTACTTCTCATCCAGTGAAAGCGACGAAGAAGACGTGGCTTGCTTCATGGCCAGAGAAGATGAGGAAGGAACTCAGGAAACTGAGGTATTTGATTTCTCCTCCGAAAGGTTTTCAAGGGAACAACTGGTAGCTGCACTAGATGAAATGGTCATCGAGTACAGAAAGCTAGCAGAATCTCTAAATGAAACTAAATCTTCATCAGATTTAAATGAACCAAATCTGTCTAAAGAGGAAGAGTCACATGTTTTTGAAAAGAAAATTGAAGAGATCTCATCTGAAAATGAGATGCTCAAAGAACAAATTCAAACTCTTTCATCTGAAAACAAAAGGCTTAACTATGTTGTCTGTGCATGGACAAGATCTGGTGATGCTGTCAAATATCAAATCAGCATGTTGAAACCTGCTGGATCTATATCCGGATTGGGATTTGATAGCAATGATCCTAACATGTCCTGCAAAAAGTCAAAGCCAAATGACAAACTTAAGCCAATAAGTTTTGTCAAAGGAAGTATGACTGACGTTGAATCTGATCCTATTCATGAAGAAGTGGCTTTTAAAAATGAAATAGTTTATGTTCCACCAACTGTTAGCTGGCTTAAGAATAAGCTTGAAAAGGCTAATAAGTATGGTAACTTAAAACCTGAATCTAAGTCAAGGAGTTTTAAAAGAAAACCTTCTTCAAAAGTCAAAGGATCAGTGGCTAGCAGGAAGTCATCTGCTAAGTCAAAATCTTATGCATTAATCACAACACAAAATGGGAAATCCATCAGAATAACTCAAATATGGATTCCTAAGGGACTAATTGATCGAGGACCCAATTGAGTGTGGGTACCAAGATTTGTAAATAGTTTATTTTGTAGGTGATGTAGGAGGATAGAAGGAAGGAAGCTAGAAGAGTACTCATCTGAGTACACAGCTTGGAAGATAACCAATGGCACTTGCCATTCTGGAAGAATAATTGTTTTTATTTGTTAAAAATATTTTTGGTCTTTGGACCAAAAAAATTGTTTATAAAACTTTAATGTCCATATTCATTTTTGAGAAGAAAAATTTCTTTGGAATTAAAGATATTCTCTAGACGAATATCCTTAATCGGTCTAATTAGACAAGGATGTCTAAAAGAAAAAGTATGTACATAGACGTATTTTTTCTCACAATTCATACATCTAAGTCTATATATTAAGATTTTATATCCACGCAATTAGACGGACACGTCTAATAGACGTTAGACGTTTTTACGTCTTGAGCAAAATGATGTTCACGTCTAACAAACACACGTCTAACACGTGGTGTTTATGCGGAATTAGACGTACACGTCTAATAAACATTAGACGGATTTGTTATTTACACGGAATTAGACGTATGCGTCTAATACACTCATCCGTCTAATAGACGCCGTGTTATTTGTGAAGTAAGAAAAACGTCTAACTACGTGCCGATTAGACTGATCAGGGATAACTGTCACACGCTGAGAGCTATCTACTTTTCCCGCTCAAAATATCGAACAGTCATCTCTTAATAACATGAAGACACGTGTCTATCAAGTTTAGAGAAAATGACTGATATACCCTCATTTTTAATGATTACTTCTTGAAAAAGGACGTCTAACATTTATTAATGGGCCATACCCCTAGAATAGACGGTTATTCAGTATTTCCATCTTTCATCTATATAAGGACATTCGTGCATGATTTTGAAAACTTTCAATCTCTCGAAATTTCTAAGAACCATAGTTTTCTTGCATTTCTCTCACTAAAACTCTCTGAAATATTCCCCTATCCATTCCGCTTTGTTAGTTCGTATCGTATCGATTCACATTCTCTCAAAATGGTGAAGAAAATCACGCTCGGTCACTGTACTTTGCAGGTGGACTTTCCATCGGTGTACTCCTTTGATCAGCTGGAGGTGGTGAAGATGTTACAAACCCTAGAATATTCTGGGTTGAGGAAGTATCTGGGAGGACCGTTCATCTTCTATGAAGACGAAGTTCGCGAGTTTTTCAAAACGGCAGTTATGGTGGATGATTCCATCGTAGAAACCGTTAACGGAAAGGAGATCTCTTTTGACAAAGCGGTTTATGCGGAGTTCTTTGAACTTCCAACGAAGGGTCATTTGTTCGACTTGGTGCTCTCTTCTGAAATTATGGAGGAAATGAAGACTTCCTTCTCTGCTGACGGTTCTAAGATCCATGTGAATGGATATAAGAAGGTATTCAAACCCCACTTTATTCTCCTAAACGACGTGGTGGCGAAGGCGCTACAGGGGAAGGCCGACTCGTTCAATCTCTATAGTCAAGACCGTTTTGACTATATGTGCGCCGTTTCTAAAGGAATCCAAGTGAACTGGAGTCATACCCTGTTTCAGAATCTGTGTTACTCCATCAGCTAGACGAACAAGGAGAGTATCACGTATGCGGCTCAACTGAGCCACCTATTGAAGTTTTTGGGGGTTCCTGTTGGCGAACCGACGCAGATTAACTCCGCAAGAGTTTTTACTACTTCTACGGTGGCCAGCACTCTGATTAGGGTGAAGAACAACCTAGAGTCTGCATCTGGGGCCTCTAATTTCCAGACTGGCAGAAGGCCTTCCACCCGATCAAAGCCTTCTACTTCTATCATGTCAATAGGGGCAAAGAGAACCAGAACTGTGAATGAATCGGAGGCCAGTTCCTCCAGCATGAAAAGTCCAAGTCAGAAGGACACGGAATTTGTCGATTCAAGGGTGAAGTAAGGTCCAAGCGTACTTGCTGCAACCCCGATGACATCATTATCTACTCCCTCAACCTTCTTGAGGAAACCTTCGAGGTCTTGTGCCTCAAAGGAGAAGAAGACAAAGGCGCCCCGCTCGTCTAAATCCGCTAAGGTAACGTCTTCTAAGTCTTTGGCTGCTGTGCCAAAATTTGTTGTTCCCGAAGTGGAACAAGCTGAATCTGTTTTCTCTCCCTGAGAGAATCTGCTGAAGGGCCTGCTTTTGAGTCAGCCGGTCCAAATGTTGAATCTATTAACAGGGCGGAGTCCCCTGTTACTCAATCTGATTAGGTAACCGCTGGTGCTACAGAGTCGTCTATACTAGAACAAGGTGATGTTTCTACCCTTGTTGCTGGTGAACCCATCATTCCTGCTCTCAAGAATTCCTTGGTAGTCGGAAAAATTGTCTGTAGAGAGCTTCCTGCTGAGTTCTGTCTGAAACCCCAATCCGCCTTCGAACTGTTGCGGGCCAGGAAATGGACAAAAGGAATTGTTATTGGTGAACCAAGACCAGCTCCAAAACCTGTAGAGGTTGTTGGAAAAGGAAAGTCTACTGCTTTTCAAGCTCCTGAGAAGGTGTCTGAAGCAAGAGGAATCGTTGATCTCATTCTGGATCAAGTAAAAGTTCTTTCATCTGAAAAGTTAGGAATCTATGATTCCTGGTGTACTGAGAGGCTGTCCTCTAAGTACAACGAGTCTCTGTCTAATGCTGCCATAACAAAATAATGGAAGAAGAGAGTAGCAAATGAGAAGAAAGTTCTGAAGTGGGAAAGAACTTCAGATGTGGGTGAAGCGTTGAACAAAAAAGAACTGGTGGAAGCTTGCATTCTTGGAAAAGCCTTGTTTCCAATTTATGAAGCCAGGAAAGAAAACTTCAACCCTGACGCAAAAGGAGATGATGTTGAAGTCAAAGTGTTGAAGAAGTTGAATGATATCATGGAAGGCTATGATTCTGCTGCATCCATATACATTCATGGCGCCGATTGCTCTGGCGCAGAACCGCTCAAAGAAGAAGAGGCCATGGATATTCCAAACGATGATGAATCGAATGCTGCTCTCCTGATCGAATTCGGGAATCTTTCTGCCGAAGAGAGACGCATTCAAGATCATCCTATTCAAGAGCTTCCTAATGAAGATGAAGAAATGGTGAATGTTCAAGAGCTTGAACAAGCTCTTGAGACAAATATTGAAAAAGTAATCTTGGAAGATGTAGCAGAGGAGGCTTTGAAAGCTCCTATTGAAGAAGATGTGCTTATAACTCATGTTGCGAGAACAGAGGGTTCTCAAGAGAAACTGGCCGAGGTAACTCAGCCAGAGACTGCAAAAACTGAGGGTGAACCCTCTAAAGAGAAGAATGATGAAGAAGAAAGTTCCTCGTCTGAGGAGGAACAAGATGAGCAACCAAAGGTTGTTAAGTCTTACCTATTTCCTGATGGTGTTGTGGGAAGTGTTCACGAAAACATAACCACTCCCCGTCACCATTCTGGAAGTTTGCTCGAAAGATTTAAAAGGGAACAAAGAGAAATTGACGAAGAAGAGGCACAAGAGAAAGCGGTTAAGGATGCTGAAGTAAATCAGCCTGAGCAATCCTTGAAGGTTCATACAAACTTTGAGCCTATTCAAAGTATGGCTGTAGAATCTGAAGAAGTGTCTTCTCACGAAGGTCCATCCGCTGGAGGAAATAAACTGTTAAGATCTATGAGGTCTATGCTTTCCTCAATGCAGAAGACTATGTGTCAGTCAATGATCTCCAGGGAATAGGAAAGAGCGAATTTTAGCAACATTTTCAAGATCCTAACTGAGCTGGATAAGACCCTGAAGATGAATACTTATGAGACCCATGTCTCGAATGTAAAGTTTTCAAAATTTCAACAGGAAAGCTTCAACCACCAAAGTGAACTATTTGATATTGAGAGGCACATCAATGACGAACGCCACAAGGAAACCTTGGATGAACTCAGTCTGGTGAAGAATTAGCTGGTATAAATGCAGGGTTGCATGAACATAAATGACAATGAACGACAAGCTTTTGCTGAGAACATTGCCAGGAAGTTTCAAGCTAAGGAGGATGCCTTGGGCAATGCTGAAAGTGCTCAACCTCGACCAACTCAATGTGAGTCAAGTAGAAGGAACGATGGTGTAGCAACCGGGACCAGATCCAGGCGGGCCCTAAGATCTGATAACAATCCTAGGCCAACCAAGAGAGGTGGTGGTCGAAGTGGTTCTGAGCGTGGTGGAAGAAATGGTGGCGGCCGGAGTAGGTTGTCTAATGTTGATCAAGGTGGACGTGGCAGTGTTGCTGAGCGTGGAGGAAGATCGAATGCAGGAGGTCGTGGTGGTCGCGGCTATCCTCATTTCATGAACATGCTTCCCGGGCAAGAAATGAGTCTAATCGATCCTCGAGTAAAAAGGGAAGAACAATGATCTCTCTTCTTTTACTCTGTTTAACTTTATTGAACATGGTTTTTGATAAGTTTTTCGAATACTGGTTCTTTTGAATGATTGGTGTAAGTGAACAAGTTGTTTGTTTATTTATTGGATGAATGCATGTCTTGTTATGTGTATGCAGGTTTGTAATTTCTTCATCAAAAAGGGGGAAATTGTTGGGTCAAATTATTTTAACTAAGTGTTGAAATAATTTATCCACTGATATTTTGATGATGAAATAATTTATGAGTTTTGATATAGGTGTATTAAGACAAAATGTTATTAGACTTGGATCTAATGAGAGTCATTAGACCGATTTTGATCTCCATTCGCATAAAATTAGACGCAGGTCTAATGGAATTAGATGCACAGTCTAACTCAACGGAGTTAGACGGGCAGTCTAATAGACGCATAAATTAGACGAGAGTCTAATGGAATTAGACGTGAGTCTAATAGAATTAGACGTACAGTCTACTCATCGGAATTAGACGTGTAAGTCTAATAGATGTGTAAAGAAATAGACGGATGGTCTAATGAATATAAAGAATTTGACGTGAGTCTAATAGAATTAGACGTGAGTCTAATAGAATTAGACGTGAGTCTAATAGAATTAGACGTACAGTCTAACTCATCAGAGTTAGACGTATAAGTCTAATAGATGTGTAAAGAATTAGACGGATGGTCCAATGAATACACGGAATTAGAAGTGAGTCTAATAGAATTAGACGTGCAGTCTAACTCATCGGAGTTAGACATGTAAGTCTAATAGATGTGTAAAGAATTAGACGTGGCAGTCTAACTCAGTGGAGTTAGACGTGCCGGTCTAATGGTTATGTAATAATTAGACGGGTTGTCTAATTAGTGAAAGTTAGACGTGAGTCTAACTCCTTCAGATTAGTCTGAGGTAGAACTGGAATTAGACGTGGTAGTCTAACTTAGTGGAGTTAGACGTGCCGGTCTAATGGTTATGTAATAATTAGACGGGTTGTCTAATTAGTGAAAGTTAGACGTGAGTCTAACTCCTTCAGATTAGTCTGAAGTAGAACCGGAATTAGACGTGGCAGTCTAATACAGTAGAGTTAGACGTGTCGGTCTAATGGTTATGTAATAATTAGATGGATTGTCTAATTAGTGAAAGTTAGACGTGAGTCTAACTCCTTCAGATTAGTCTGAAGTAGAACCGGAATTAAACGTGACAGTCTAACTCAGTGGAGTTAGACGTGCCGGTCTAATGGTTATGTAATAATTAGACGGGTTGTCTAATTAGTGAAAGTTAGACGTGAGTCTAACTCCTTCAGATTAGTCTGAAGTAGAACCGGAATTAGACGTGGCAGTCTAACTCAGTGGAGTTAGACGTGCCGGTCTAATGGTTATGTAATAATTAGACGGATTGTCTAATTAGTGAAAGTTAGACGTGAGTCTAACTCCTTCAGATTAGTCTGAGGTAGAACCGGAATTAGACGTGTAGTCTAACTCAGCGGAGTTAGACGTACCCGTCTAATGGTTATGTAAATTAGACGCGAGTCTAATTATATTAGACTAGGCGGTCTAATAGACGTTTTTCATTAGAAGGAGTTGACTTATTTTATTAGACTGATTTTCCCAAATCCGTCTAACTGAAATACGTCTGATGCTCTATTTAAGCAGTACGTTTGAATCTAGCATTTCTCCTACCTACGTGTTATAGCTGTACCCTACTCTTGCTCCACTTTCCTGTGAAGATTAGTACAACAGCTATATGCATCCAATCAAGGAATGCCACGTAAGAGAATTTCCCTCACATTACCCGTTTTGTAGGTACATCCCTGATGGAATATTCGGCGCACTAAAAGTTCGGTACGGCCACGATCCTTGTGCTCAGATCCTGCTGTGCACAATGGAGGCTTTCCAATTGAGGAGCACCACGTATCATTCTTGAAGATTCGACCGTTAGCTCCTGCTCAGTATTTAATCAATCCTAAGAGCAACGGACGATGTAGCGACTTTATCATCTTTCAAACCAATCTTACGAACAAGCATTCTGATTTTGCAGAGAGAGACTACTCAATCATCTTGCTTACTGAATTTATTTTGTGAAGCTTCTTTCTGATTGTACTGTGTGTGAATCGAGAGAGAGAGCTAGAATCAAAACACCATTAGCTGAGTGATATTCTTCATCTTCTTGTAATTGAACAGAAAGTGTTCTGTTCAATAGTGAGCTAAGTGTGTGTAAACTGTATTTGACTCTCATCATATAGTGAATCATTCCGGTGGTTGGAAGAAGAGGTGACATATGAGAGTTTCTCCGAACATCCATAAACAAACTGCTGTGTTCTTCTTTTCTGTCATCTTTTCATATTTCATCTTGTGCTTCAAACTCAAATAAACAATTCCGCCTTGAATCTGTTTCAAGTGTTTACACAAGTTTGCGTAGAATAGAAAGAGATATTAATCCCTAACATGATTTCTATCAAACCGTTTTTCATAAGCCTTCATCATTAGCCAGACCCCCGTCTCTATTGATAAAGCCGATCCTATCAATGTTCATGCAAAAACACTAATGTACTTAAGTTTACAATATAAATGTGATCTTTCTAGAAAACAGATATTTTATCTTAACACTATTAAATGACCAAAATGTCCTTCTCTTTGTTTTTCCTAAACCCTCCTAATTTTGAACTTCTATAGTGTTCTTCTTCCTCAGCCTATTAAGTCAAAATCTTCCACATTGAAACCATTGTCTTAAACCATTGTCTTAGTCAAACATAATAGTGCCACTATGAGCTTCCACCCAAGACTCCATTTATTATGGACCTTGAGCATCTATATGTGATATTTGAAGTATCATCAAACCAAAACAAATCAACCTATCATGGGGATAGAGTTTAAAAGATGTCTTAGCATAGAATAAAGGAATCTGAGTGAAGGGGTGCAAATTAATATATATATTTTTCTATCCTGTTTTTGAATAATTAAATTTTTTTTTCTATCCTGTCTTTGAATAGAAATGATTTTCTTATACCAGTTATTTGAAGTTTAGCTTATCATTCAATTTGTAATTATTTTTTTATCAAATAAAATATATTTGTTAGTAAAGAAATATGTTATAATGATTTAGAAACAAATAATGTTCTGATTAAAGTACAACTACAAGTTTATTAAAATATTCAAGATTTTCTTAAAATTCTGGACTCAATCAATTGGTTATTTTGTGTATATCACATGCTTTCTTATATATTCTAATCAAATTCAAATTTGATATCACCTCCTTCAAAATTCTGAGTTTGTGATCAAACTTAAAACAATTACATTCTATTACCAAATAAAAATAAAAGTATTCCTAAAAATTGATAATGAATGTATGGTAAACAAATTAATTACCACTATTTAGCGAGATTTTGTACATTTGTATGGTTTACAAAATTATCATAATCCTACATCTCTTCATTAATAACTTTTATCAACTCACTTCGGTCAATCAACAATCTTACTTACTTACCAACTCACTTCAGTCAACCAACATATTCCTTATTATCAACCATTTCCTCTTTACTGAACTTTGTTAACTCACTTCCGTCAATTAACATATTTTTTATTACCGATCTTTATCAACTCATTTCCGTCAAACAACAATCTTATTCTCACCCACTTAACAAGTTAGTTCCGTAAATCAACATATTTCTTATTCTCTCTTTATAATTATTATAAATTTGTACCAGGTGAGATTCGAATCCTCAATCTTTAATATGTATAATGAAAACTTAACCATTACACCACTTAAAATTATTGTTTTTTTTATAATTTTTTTATAATTTTTTGTATAAATATATAATTGATATGACTAACGTATGTTATATATATATATATTATGAATATATATATAAATTAAATTATATAAACAAATTTAAAATATTATTAGTTTAGTTTTTTAAAATGTTGAAGTTATATTTATCGATTTTGAAGTTGAATTTAAAATATAAAGTTTTATTAGCGTAGTTGATTAAAATGTTGAACTTATAATGTGAGGTTAGAAGTTCAAAATTTGTGTATTATCATATTTTTAAATTAGTTTTTCAAGTTTATGGGTGAGAGGGTCAACTCCCGACCCGACCTAAGTATCTATTACTCTCATAAAAATATTCAAATTAATCACAACTTTCAACCAGACCATCTAAACACTTTGAAATTATATATATATATATATATATTAATTAATATAAACTCCAAAATTATTAAATAAGACTAGTTTTAATTTGTCCATATTGTCTACTAATATTTTCGAGAAGAATGTGATATGATAAATTATTCTAGAGACAAAATTTTAGATAAATTAATTTTGTGTTGAAATGATAAATTATAAATTTATATTAACATTTTAATTTTTAATAATAACTTAGGATAACTCAAATACATTCATATTTAGGAAATTGAAAATCATTAGTTTATTTCTTACTTAAAAAACAATATATATATAAATCTATAATTTTAAATAGTGAATAATAAATAATTTAATTTATTTATAATTAAATTATTATTCAAAAAAATAAATTTATTATATTTGAACAAATCAACTAGTTGAAAATGCATTAGCGACCACATCAATTGTCGCAAAAATCCATAATATCGTCGCTAATAAATATTAGCGTAGACGAACAAAACTGTCATCAGTCTTCGCTAAAAAGGTTTTTATTGTTAAAAGATAATAATTTTTATCGACGACGATAGACCGAAATTAATAATTAAAATATCAGTGACGGTGAATGGGAAATTCCGTCACTGATAATTATAAATTAATAACGACGACATTCTCCTAACGTCGCCGTTGATATTGTTAATTATCAACGTCGTCATTACCCTAACACCGTCACTGATATTGTTAATTATCAACATCTGCATTTCCCTAACACCGTCGCTGATAATCCTTGATCTCGGGTTTTTAACATAGATCTGATTCTTTTATCAACACCGATATTCTCCTAATGTTGTCGCTGATATTTTAATTATCAACGTCAACGTTCGTTCCCCTAACGTCGTCGCTGATAATCCTTGCTCTCGGGTTTTTGGATTTTTTTGATTCTTATTAAGCCTGTTTGATATTTTGTTCCACTACTATTAGTAAAAAAATATCATTCATAAATATAAATCAATTTCAAGTTTTAAAAAAATCTCAAATCGTATTAACAGAAAAATTTCAAATCGTATGTTTGGGTAAAACGACATAGCGTCATTTCATTAACAATTCCCAAAAAAGGGAAAAAAAACCACGAGTCTTAAGGGATTATTCTAGACAAACCTAGAACGATTTTGAGTTCGTTTCTGAATAAAAGCTAAAAAGCAAAAAACGTAAATGTATTATCTCATTATAATGTTTTCAATTCTAGTGATTTCAGTAAAAGGTAGATTCCAACTTTTGCATATGTTCCAGTTCTGCTCCATATTTGGAATTCTCCTCCATGTTCCCGCAAGGGCGCGACAATCTGAAATGATATCTCTCCATAGCTCATCGACGCTTCTTCGGGTTCTTCCATAAACTTTAGCATTCTTCTCCAGCTAAATGTTGTATACCACTCCTCCAAATCTGCACTTGAATACGTTTGTTGCGAATATGTTTCCTTTGGCTTTGAGCACTGCTACCTCTTTGATTTCTTTCCATTCTTTCATGAAACTTAATAGCTTCAGGCTCTTTGTGAATGTATCCCAAAGCTCCAATGCAATACTGCAACTCCCAAACAGATGATCAATGGTTTCTTCATTTCGTTGCAAAGACAACTCATAGTCCGACATTTTGAAAATCGGCATTTTGACAAATCGGAAGTTTTCAAATCGGCATTCTATAAAGGCACGTGTCCGGCATTTTGCAAATCGCCAGTTTATAAATCGGTATTTTGCAAAGGCACTCGTCCGAAATTTTACAAATCGACATTTTGGCAAATCGGCATTTTGCAAAAGTACGCGTCTTGTATTATAGAATCTCGGTTATATAACAAGCGCCCAATATTTTATTGAAATTGGCTTTTCAATAAAATCGATATTTCCTTAGAAGCGCTTCCGGTATTTCCTTTCTTCTCATAATCTATCAACCTCAATAATATATATAAGGATGCTTTCGGATTTTGTAGGTGTTAGCTTTACACTTCCCAGGTAATAGATTCCTTTTTTGTGCAAAAATTGATGAAGATCTCTCTATAGTAGCAGAGCTATGATAAAAGAACCAAAAACATGTCAAACATTTTGATATACATATTCCTTGGAGATTGAAATTACATTAATGAATATTTTGGCTTATTATCATCCAAGTACAGACATGATCAAAGAATATCTCATCTATTAAACTATCCTTGAATTCAACCAATCAAGATCAAGACAGATATTTTATGAATAAAAATATGTCCGTTGATATTTGCCTACTTAAGAAGACAGAGGACAACTTTCTTCACACTAGCTTTTATGAACAATCTACTTACGAACCTTAAGCCATCAACTCTTAGTCTCTAAAAAGTGTCATAATCCTTCAAGTGTGTTAGAGTTCAAAATTTGTATTACAATTTAACCTATTCTGTGTGAGTGTTTTAGCATTGTAAGTTGACAGAATTTGTTTCTATTCAACAGAGCGTGTGTGCTCGGGGTTCGAAAACAGGGTGTAACTAAGTCCTAGTTGTTCAACTGGGTTGTGTACAAGTTTTGTATTCAATCAAATCTTCTAGTGAATATCCTTCTCAAGGATGAGAAGAAGGGGTGACGTAGGAGCTTTATCTCCGAACATCCATAAATATCCTTTGTGTCATGTGTTCTTTCATATTGCATTACAATAATCTTTCTTGTTGCTTCAAGTCCAAACAAACACTTCCGCACTTGAACTTTGTTAAAGAGTTTGTGACATCATGCGAAGAATAAAAACAAATATTAACCATTAACAAGGTTATTATGAAGCGAAGTGTGTGTAAGCGTTTAACTTTTTGAGACCCCAATCTCCATTGTCGATCCCGATCCCAACAAACGTTCATCCTAGTAGAAACTTAAGAAATTTCCCTAGTACAACTTAAGTTGAAGGTTCATCCCAACAAAAGCTTAAGTCAAATCATAGAAATTTTGCCCGAAAATATTAAGTTCAAGGGCCATCTAGTAGAAACTTAAGAAATTTCCCAATCACAACTTAAGTCATAGGGCCATCCCATCAAAATCATAGGTCAAATCAATGAAATTTCCCTAGAAAATATTAAGTTTAAAGGACATCTTAGTAGGAACATAAGAAATTTCATTAGCACAGCTTAAGTCGTAGGGTCATTGTTGGGTCAAATTATTTTGACTAAGTGTTGAAACAGTTTGACTACTGGAATTTTGATGATGAAATGATGAATGGATTATATATGAGTCTAACTGTCTTTGATGCAGGTTTATCGAAGTTAGATTTCATAAGATTTGGTTCTAATGAGGTTCATTAGACTGATTTATTATTAGATGCATGATGTTAGACGTGCTGTCTAACTAGCAAAGTTAGACGTGCAGTCTAACTAAGCAGTGTTAGACGTGCAATCTAACTGGAGGAATTAGACGTGCAGTCTAACTCGTGGAGTTAGACGTGCAGTCTAATAGACTCCGTAATTAGACGTGCAGTGCAGTCTAACTCGTGGAGTTAGACGTGCAGTCTAATAGACTCCGTAATTAGACGTGCAATCTAACTCGTGGAGTTAGACGTACAGTCTAATAGACTCCGTAATTAGACGTGCAATATAAATCGTGGAGTTAGACGTACAGTCTAATAGATTCGTAATTAGACGTGCAGTCTAACTCATGGAGTTAGACGTGTAGTCTAACTCAGCAGAGTTAGACGTGCAGTCTAATGGATTCAGAATTAGACGTGTAGTCTAACTCAGCAGAGTTAGACGTGCAGTCCAATAAAAAGAGAAAGTTAGACGTGTAGTCTAACTCCTTCAGATTAGTCTGAAGTGATTGTAATTAGACGTAAGTCTAATCCCGTTAGACTAGGTGGTCTAATGGAGTATGTTATTAGACGGAGACATTTGGTTTCATTAGACGAGGTCGTCTAATTGAAATACGTCTAATGGCTTGCTTAAGCAGTTGCTTGAAGCTAGCATTCGCCTACCCACATGCTACAGCTGTACGCTACTCCTGCTCCACTTTTTAGTGAAGATCAGTACGACAACCCGATGCAACCAATCAACAGATGACACGTAAGCGAATATCCTTCCCACTACTTGTTTTCCAGGTAAATCCCTGAAGAATATTCGGCGCACTACCTGTTGTGTACGGCCACGATCCTTGTATTTAGAGTCTACTGTGTACTATGGAGGCGTTCCAATAGAAGAGTGACACGTATCATTCTAAAGATTCGACCGTTGGTACATGTGCATATTTAAAGATTCTAAAGGACAACGTATAACAAGTCTTGCCGGAATTACTGAGAGAAAATTCAATAGATCATTTTGATATCCAGACTACTCAAACTGTCAGCTGCTTTATTTATTTACTATGTGTTAATCAAGAGAGAGTTAGAATCAAAGAATCCTTTAGCTGAGTGATATTCTTCATCTTGTAATTTGAATAGAGTGTGTTCTGTTCAACAGTGAGCTAAGTGTGTGCAAACTGTATTTGATTCAAATCATATTATAATAAATCCTTCCGGTGGTTGGAAGAAGGGGTGATGTACGAGAGTTTGCTCCGAACATCCATAAACAAACTGTTGTTTTGTTCCTTTCTGTCATCTTCTCATTTTTCATCTTAAGCTTCAAACCTAAGTAAACATTTTCGTACTTGATTTTGTTTCAAGTGTGTACAAGGGTTTGCGTAGAATAGAAAGTGAATTAAATCCCTAACAAGATTTCTTTCAAACCGTTTTTCATAAGCCTTCATCAATCGCCAGACCCCCGTCTCTATTGATAAAGCCGATCCTATCAATTGGTATTAGAGCCCTGTTTCTATTCTCAAGCTCAAAGATCCTAAATTATGTGTATGATCAATGAGATCCCTATTCTGTCAAGAGATAATTGTGAATATTGGATGATGAGAATGCAAGCTCACTTGGCTGCTCTTGATTGTGATATGTGGAGCGTCAATAAAGATTTCGAAGCCAAGAAGTGAGTGGACTACTGAAGACAAGATGACCAACAACCTGGATAATGTTTTCAGGAACATTCTGTATAAATCGATCAACATGAACGTGTTCTATGAAATCAAGTCCTGTTCTTCTGCTAAAGAAATATGGGAAAAGCTTACTCAGATCTATGGGAGAAACGTTCAAGTAAAGAAGGATCAGAAAGCTTTCATGTGTGTTGAAAACAAATCCAAATGGGCTGATAGCGACTAAGAGGAATCTCCTGCTGAAAGAGAAACTGAAGATGTTACATGTTTGATGGCATATGACCAATCCAAGGTAAATGATGTCTCTACCCTAGAATTTACAAACGAGGAGTTAACTAATGCACTCAATAAATGGCTATTGAGTACAAAAAGTTAACTGACTCTTTTTACGAAATGAAAGTAAAATATGAATCAACTGTTCCTTCTTCTAACAAAGAATCTGAATCAAATATTTTTGATGAAAACATAGTAGAGATCTCATCTGAGAATGAGATGCTCAGAGAACAGATTCAAATTTTTTCATCTGAAAACAAGAGGTTAAACTATGTTGTCAGTGCATGGACAAGGTCCCGAGATGCTGTCAAACATCAGATCAGTATGTTAAAACCTGCTAGATCTAGATCCGATCTTGGATTTGACAGCAATGACCCTAACCTGTCCTGCAAAACGTCAAACTCAACAAACGACAAGCTTAAGCCAATGAGCTTTGTTAAAGGGAGTTTGACTGACAGTGAATCTGATCCTATTCATGAAGAAGTAGCTTTTAAGGACGAAATTATTTATGTACCGCCGACTATTAGCTGGATGAAGAATAAGTTAGAAGCAGCTAACAAGTCTGGCAATCTAAAACCTGACTCAAAGTCAAGGAGTTTTAAAAGAAAGTCTTCTTAAAAAACTAAGGGATTAGTGGCTAGCAGAAAGTCGTCTGCTACGTCAAAAACATACGCATTAATCACTGTACAAAATGGGAAATCCATAAGAATAACTCAAATATGGATTCCTAAGGGACTGATTGACCGATGATCCAATTAAAAGTGGGTACCAAAAGATTGTAAATATTTATCTATGTAGGTACAAACAAACGATGGGCTAGAGGAATCTATATCGTATCTTAATAGCGGTTGTTCCAGGCATATGACCGGAAAAAGACGGCTTCTTACTGATATAGCAGATTGCTCTGGACCTAAGATTACCTTTGGTGACAACAAGAAGGGTAAGACCATGGGTAAGGGTAAGATTATCCATGGTAACCTAACCATTAATGACGTGTTACTTGTAGACAATCTGTGCTATAACTTGATCAGCATCAGTCAGTTATGTGATAATGGTTTGTCAATTGATTTTCAAACTCATGCATGTCTAGTTAAGGACCAAGATGAAAATACTTTTTTAACTGGTAGTAGAGTAGGAAACTCATACAAAATGAACTGGCAAAAAGAATCTCCTAATCCTATGTGCATGATTGCCAAGAATGACCAGAAATAGTTGTGGTATAAAAGATTAAATAATTTGAATTTCAAAACCATTAACCACATCTGTTCAAACAACCTAGTTATTGGGTTACCTAAATTGCAGTTTGCTAAGGACAAGGTATGTCCTGTTTGCTAGTTAGGCAAACAGGGAAGATCATCGTTCAAAAGTAAAGGGAAATCTTAATCCAGTCGTTGCCTAGAACTGTTACATATAGATCTGTTTGGTCCAATTCCTGTAAAGAGTTTAGGAGAAATGATATTTGCTCTAATTGTTATTGATGACTTTTCTCGATTTACATGGGTGGCATTTTTGCCATCAAAGGATAATACTGCTGAAAATTTGATTAGAATATTTAAGAGAATTCAGAATCAGAAATCTTTGAATATTGCATACATTAGAAGTGATCAGTGAACTGAGTTCACTAACAAATACCTAACATCTTATCTCGAGGAGACTGGAATTAGGCACGAGTTGTCTAGTGCTAGAACTCCACAGCAAAACCGCATTGCTGAGAGAAGAGTGAGGACTCTAAAGGAAGCAGTGAGATCTATGCTAGCTGAATTAGACGTGCCTTAGAGGTTCTTGGCGGAAGCCATTAGCACTGCTTGCTATACACAAAATCGTTCAATAATCAACAAACGTTTTGATAAAACTTCCTATGAACTGTATTATTGGATAATTCCCACAATTTCTTATTTTAAGATATTTGGGTGTAAATGTTTTATTCATAACAATGGAAAGGTTTATCTGACCGATTTTGATGCTAAAGCAGATGAGGGATTCATGTTGGGATATTCGTCAGTAAGCAAGGCTTACAGAGTATACAACAAAAGAACACAGACAGTTGAAGAATCCCTCCATGTAGTTTTTGATGAGCCTGTTGAGAGAAAATCCATGAACCCATTGATCTTGCTGACAGACTAAAACCGACAAGTCTTGAGTCTGTAAGTGAAGAAGAAGATACTTTGGATAAGCGGATTGCGTTATCTGACCTAGTGGCTGATCCGGTTGAGGTTCAACCAGACGTACAAACTCCTGTTCAACAAGAAGTTAAGAGTTTAGACGTCGCGGAGTCACCCGTTCAGATGACCAATCCTCTTGGATCCAACTTCAGATGGAACAGAAATCATCCACCAGAATTGATCATCGGAAATCCTTTCTCTCCTCGAAGGACAAGACGTCAATTGATGGATGAAATGTCCAACTCTGCATTTATTTCCTAGATTGAACCCAAGAAAATTGGTGAAGAAGTGGTTGATCCAGATTGGATCAATACTATGCAGGAGGAGTTAAACCAATTTGTGAGAAATAAGGTGTGGCATCTTACCCCTAGACCAACTGATAAGTCAGTTATAGGAACAAGATGGGTCTTTATAAACAAGCTTAGTGAAGATAGTTTAGTCATTAGAAACAAAGCTCGTTTAGTTGCTCAAAGATACAGACAGGAGGAATGTATCGATTTTGATGAGTCTTTTGTACCTGTAGGAAGACTTGAGGCAATTAGAATCTTCCTAGAATATGCATCATTAAGAACTTTAAGGTCTTTCAAATGGATGTGAAAAGTGCATTTTTAAATGGGAAATTGAGTGAAGAAGTATATGTTGAGCAACCCACTGGATTTGTAGATCATGTGTTACATAATCATGTTTTTAAGCTTGATAAAGCATTGTATGGTCTGAAACAAGCTCCTAGAGCTTGGTATGATACTTTAACTGAATTTTTGTTTGATCATGATTTTGTTGTTGGAACTGTGGATAAAACTTTGTTTAGATTCACTAAAGACTCTCACATTCTACTTGTTCAAATATATGTTGATGACATTATTTTTGGTTCAACTAACCCCAAATTGTGTGAGAAATTTTCTAAGATGATGCAGGACAGATTTGAAATGAGAATGATGGGAGAATTGACATTCTTCCTTGGGCTTCAAGTCCGTCAGTTAGAAAATGGGACCTTCATCAATCAGGCCAAATACACTAAAGAAATGCTAAAGAAGTTTGGAATGGAGAACTATTCTACTGCAGCTACTCCTATGAGCTCTTCTAGTAAACTGGATAAAGATGAAGGTGGCCAAAGTATCGATGTAACATCATATAGGGGACTCATCGGATCCTTGCTATATGTGACTGCTAGCAGGCCAGACATTCAGTTTGCCGTTGGAGTTTGTGGCAGATTTCAGGCTAATCCTAAACTTTCTCACTTTACTGCTGCTAAACGTATTCTTAAATACTTAAAAGAAACTCAAAATGTGGGACTGTGGTATCCGAAGGATTCCAGTTTCAATTTGACCAGCTTCTTAGATGCAGATTATGCTGGGTGCAAAATTGATAGAAAAAGAACAAGTGGAACTTGCAAATTCTTTGGAGATCGTCTAATCTCATAGTTCAGCAAGAAGTAGACTTCAGTTGCCACGTCTATAGCAGAAGCAGAGTACCTTGCAGTTGTTTCTATCAGCTTTTATGGATTCAACAACAGCTCAGGGACTATGGAATTGAGGCTGAAGAATCTCCAATTTTCTGCGACAACACAAGTGCTATCGCAATCACCTACAATCCAGTTCTACATTCTCGGACAAAGCATATTGAAATCAGGCATCATTTTATCCGAGAACACGTCAATCAGAAGCAGATTCGTCTTGAATATGTTCCCACAGATCAACAAACGACAAATATCTTCACAAAACCTCTACCTGAAGCTAAGTTTTCTCATTTTAGAAATATTTTAGGTCTTGTTGATCTTGATTGATGTGATTACGTGCATAAATTGAGGGGGAACGTATTGTTCAAAACGTAACTGAACAGACATAAAAGACAGGTGTCTTAATACGTCCTAAGGATTAAGGGTTTGAGAAACACAACTACTTAGACGTACGTCTACTCTAGCAGTTTAATCTTCCTTTGGAATATTTGTCTTGGTTATTTAACTTGCATGGTTAGACGCATATGTCTAATAGACGTTAGACGTTTTTACGTCATGAGCAAGATGATGCTCACGTCTAACTAGACACACGTGTTGCATGTGGTGTTCTTGCATAATTAGACGTATACGTCTAATAGACGGATTTCCAAATAGAAGTTGAAAATATGAAAAGGAGAATAAATGTCTAACTACGTGTGTAGATTGAACCTTTCATCTTCTGGCTATTTGGACAACTCTTAGTCAATTATGTATCCGTTCATGTACTTATTCCCGCAAAAAATAAAATCAATCATTTCTCAAAAGGATTGAAGACACGTGTCTCTCAATACATAAAAAATGACTAATATTTCTGATAACATTAGTCCGTACGTTTAGTATTAACTGTGCATTTTCATGATTAATATTAAATGCCGCGTCTCTTGGGAACAGACTTCTGAACTTTTGACGGTAGAAATAATCATTTACATATTAACTACACGCTAGTTTTTAATATTTAATGAGTGATATTACTCAAATGGTTGAGTAATTCCTAATCCGAGTCTCTCTTTAGAATTTGAATCGTCTAGTTCTTGTTCACCTAGTCGAAATGTCTTCCTTCTCTCCGAAATCTATTCAAGTGGATTTCAAATCCGTATCCACGCTGAAATCTCCTAGTATGCACAAGATGTTTGAGTCATTGAAAGCCTCCGGGCTTCGAAAGTTCCTCACCCCTCATCATCTTTATCACGAACAGTTGGTTCGTGAATTCTTCGAAACAGCCGGGTTTTATCAGGACAAAAAAGTTGTTGGGATTGTTATGGGCCAGATGATTTATATCACCGAAAGCTCATTCAGTATGTTTTTCCAACTTCCCAACATAGGTATTCATGAGTTTTTACCTTCTCCTCCTGAAATCATGTTTCCAATGATGAAAGTCTTCTCTGATTCTCCCCAATTGGATATTCACGGAAAAAAACATTCTGAAAGATGAGTTTGCTCTTCTCTACGATATCGTGTCCAAATCTCTTCTCTCCAAAGAATCTTCTTACAGGTATTGTACTAAGGTTTTTGAGATTATGGTGGCTATCACTAGATGTGTGCCCGTCAACTGGACAAGCTTCCTCTTCGTAAACCTTGTCAGAATGATCTGTGCCCAGAAGACTATCTTTGGTTTTGACGGTCCTCTTGGCGCTTTCCTTTGCTTCCTTCTTGATGAACCCGGTAAAAGCTTTCACCTTCCTTCCAAAACATTGAACAACCAGAAGGTTGTTGAATATGTTCTTAGAGTGAAGAGGCTCAAGTCCAAGAAAAGGAAGAGAGATGTTTCCAACCTCCTCTAACCGCAGTCTTAGAGATTTCCTAGGTTGAAAACTATCCTTTCCGGAAAAATGATTAGGAAGAAGAAGTTTTTGAAGATCTTTTGATGATGATTTTGTTATGAACTTATTTTGGTTATTTTGGAACAATGTTTTGTGTGTTTCTTCTGAAAACACTCATATTTTATGTTCTTATGAATGATATATTCTGAATGCTGTGTGTTTGAAAAATCATTACATGTAAACAGGGGTTTATTTACATTTATATGATGGATACACTAATCTGTTGTCTATGCAGGATTTCAATATCATCATCAAAAAAGGGGAAATTGTTGGGTCAAATTATTTTGACTAAATGTTAAAACAGTTTGACTACTAGAATTTTGATGATGAAATGATGAATGTATTATATATGAGTCTAACTGTCTTTGATGTAGGTGTATCGAAGTTAGATTTCATAAGACTTGGTTCTAATGAGGTTCATTAGACCAATTTGGTATTAGATGCATGATGTTAGACGTGTTGTATAACTAGCGAAGTTAGACGTGCAGTCTAACTAAGCGGTGTTAGACGTGCAGTCTAACTGGAGGAATTAGATGTGCAGTCTAACTCGTGGAATTAGACACGCAGTCTAATAGTCTCCGTAATTAGACGTGCAGTCTAACTCGTGGAGTTTGACGTGCAATCTAATAGACTCCGTAATTAGACGTGCAGTCTAACTCGTGGAGTTAGACGTACAGTCTAATGACTCCGTAATTAGACGTGCAGTCTAACTCGTGGAGTTAGACATACAGTCTAATGGATTCGTAATTAGACGTGTAGTCTAACTCATGGAGTTAGACGTGCAGTCTAATGAATCCGAAATTAGACGTGCAGTCTAACTCAACGGAGTTAGACGTGCAATCTAATGGATTCGGAATTAGACGTGCAGTCTAACTTGTGGAGTTAGACGTGCAGTCTAATGAATTCGAAATTAGACGTGTAGTCTAACTCTTTCAGATTAGTCTAAAGTGATTGTAATTAGACATAAGTCTAATCCCGTTAGACCAGGTGGTCTAATGGAGTATGTTATTAGACGGGGACGTTTGATTTCATTAAACGAGGTCGTCTAATTGAAATACGTCTAATGGCTTACTTAAGAAGTTGCTTGAAGCTAATACCCGTCTACCCACGTGCTACAGTTGTACACTACTCCTTCTCCACTTTCTAGTGAAGATCAGTACGACAGCCCGATGCAACCAATCAACAGATGACACGTAAGCGAATATCCTTCCCACTACTTGTTTTGCAGGTAAATCCCTGAAGAATATTCGACGCACTAACTGTTGTGTACGACCACGATCCTTGTATTCAAAGTCTGCTGTGTACTATGGAGGCGTTCCAATGGAAGAGTGCCACGTATCATTCTGTAGATTCAACCGTTGGTACCTGTGCATATTTAAAGATTCTAAAGGACAAATGATAACAAGTCTTGCCGGAATTACTGAGAGAAAATTCAATAGATCATTTTGATATCCAGACTACTCAAACTGTCAACTGCTTTCTTGCTTTACTGTGTGTTAATCAAGAGAGAGTTAGAATCAAAGCATCCTTTAGCTGAGTGATATTCTTCATCTTGTAAGTTGAATAGAGTGTGTTCTGTTCAAAAGTGAGCTAAGTGTGTGCAAACTGTATTTGATTTAAATCATATTATAGTGAATCCTTCCGGTGGTTGGAAGAAGGGGTGATGTAGGAGAGTTTGCTCCGAACATTCATAAACAAACTGATGTGTTGTTCCTGTATGTCATCTTCTCATTTTTCATCTTAAGCTTCAAACCTAAGTAAACATTTCCGCACTTAATTCTGTTTCAAGTGTTTACAAGGGTTTGCGTAGAATAGAAAGTGAATTAAATCCCTAACAAGATTTCTTTCAAACCGTTTTTCATAAGCCTTCATCAATCGCCAGACCACCGTCTCTATTGATAAAGCCGATCCTATCAGTCATCCAGTAGAAACTTAAGTCAAATCAAAATTCACCCCCAAAGAGTTCAAGTTAATTATCACCTCAGTAGAAATTTATATCACGATCTATCCATGACATGCTCGGAACTACGTTTGGACCTAATTTCTCATTTTATAAGAATATGTAGGCAGCATGTCACGGACTCGGTCTCAATCAATCTAAAAATATGGAACTCCTATGTCAATACTAGAGAAAGTTTATTAAAATAAAAATGGTTATAAAGAAAACGCTGTTTCAAGAAAAGATGACGACCCTTAAACTCTTAGGTGCAGTAAGTAAAACCACAAGTAAGAGTTAAGAAACAAGTAAGGATGCGAGAAAATACATTTCACCCCAACGAGTGTCTCTTGACGAGAGGATATAACTTCTGAGATTCGAGGAGGATTCTTTTTAAATGGATTTATCTTAAGAACGACGTAAGCTTAAATTGTTGATGTTTAAGATGAAGCTCGTGAAAGACAAACTGTGTTGTCAATAGAGGTGTTGTCTCATCTCATATAGAGGTTAAATGTAAGAGTTTAAGGCCTCAAGCAAAAAAAATCAAGTCAAACAAGATATGTTGGTTAAAATGCAAAAATTGACAATGTTGTCAATATAGACTAATATCTAATTTTTCAAAGCAATTAAAAGTGTTTGAGTCTATCAGATACATCCCGGTCGTCAAAAAAAAAGACAAAGAAAAAAAAATGCTCATTGAGATTGAAATTTTGAAATCACCATTGTTTGTTCATCTAGACCATTCTCTAATTTGTAAACGCAAGAACAAGAATGTGCCGATTCTATTAGATTTACCCTAGTATAAAGAAGAGTGCAAAGGCCTTAAAATATAAATCACACTAACCTCTAAGTCTATGAAGTGAGAGTAAATCTCATGGTGCATGGTTAAAAGATTAAGCACAATTTGAGCCTCAAAACAATGTTCAAACAAAAAAATCCCACGAAGAAAACTTAGGTTAAAACTTCTCGGCAAAAGACAAGACCCTAAAATATTCAAATGAAAAATGTACGGAACCGATTTTTAATGATATTACAATGTGACAAAATGTCTAAAAAAACTGAAAAAATTTAAACCTAGGATGTTAGAAGAGTGATAGGATCGACTTTATCAATAGAGACGGAGTCTGGTGATTGATGAAGACTTATGAAAAACGGTTTGAAAGAAATCTTGTTAGGGATTTAATTCACTTTCTATTCTACGCAAACCCTTGTAAACACTTGAAACATAATCAAGTGCGGAAATGTTTACTTAGGTTTGAAGCTTAAGATGAAAATGAGAAGATGACAGAAAGGAACAACATAACAGTTTGTTTATGGATATTCGGAGCAAACTCTCCTACGTCACCCCCTCTTCCAACCACCGGAAGGATTCACTATAATATGATTTGAATCAAATACAGTTTGCACACACTTAGCTCACTGTTGAACAGAACACACTCTGTTCAACTCACAAGATGAAGAATAACACTCAGTTAAAGGATGCTTTGATTCTAACTCTCTTTTGATTAACACACAGTAAAGCAAGAAAGCAGTTGACAGTTTTAGTAGTCTGGATATCAAAATGATCTATTGAATTTTCTCTCAGTAATTCCGGCAAGACTTGTTATCCGTTGTCCTTTAGAATCTTTAAATATGCACAGGTACCAACGTTCGAATCTTCGGAATGATACGTGACACTCTTCCATTGGAACGCCTCCATATTACACAGCAGACTTTGAATACAAGGATCGTGGCCGTACACAATAGGTAGTGCGCCAAATATTCTTCAAGGATTTACCTGCAAAACAAGTAGTGGTAAGGATATTCGCTTACGTGTCATCTGTTGATTGGTTGCATTGGGCTGTCGTACTTATCTTCACTAGAAAGTGAAGCAGGTGTAGCGTACAGTTGTAGCACGTGGATAGGCGGGTGCTAGCTTCAAACAACTGCTTAAGCAAGTCATTAGACGTATTTCAATTACAAGACCTCGTCTAATGAAATCAAACGTCTCCGTCTAATAACATACTCCATTAGACCACCTGGTCTAACGGGATTATACTTACGTCTAATTACAATCACTTCAGACTAATCTGAAGGAGTTAGACTACACGTCTAACTTTCTCTTTTTATTAGACTGCACGTCTAATTCCGAATCCATTAGACTTTACATCGAACTCCACAAGTTAGACTACACATCTAATTCCTAATCCATTAGACTGCACGTCTAACTCCGCTGAGTTAGACAGCACGTCTAATTCCGGATTCATTAGACTGCACGTCTAACTCCATGAGTTAGACTGCACGTCTAACTCCACGAGTTAGACTGCACGTCTAATTACGGAGTCTATTAGACTGTACGTCTAACTCTACGAGTTAGACTGTATGTCTAATTACGGAGTCTATTAGACTGCACGACTAACTCCACAAGTTAGACTGCACGTCTAATTCCTCCAATTAGACTGCACGTCTAACACTTCTTAGTTAGACTGCACGTCTAACTTCGCTAGTTAGACATCACATCTAACATCATGCATCTAATACCAAATCGGTCTAATGAACCTTATTAGAACCAAGTCTTATGAAATCTAACTTCGATACACCTGCATCAAAGACAGTTAGACTCATTTATCATTTCATCATTAAATTCCAGTAGTCAAACTGTTTCAACACTTAGTCAAAATATTTTGACCCAACAAAGAGTATAACTCCTGACTTAAATGCATATTCATTCCTAACATTTCGCTAAACTGAGGAGTAGTGTTCATTTTCTTTTGAACATTTCGCTAAACTATTGAGAGATTTTTATTTCTCATTTGAATATTTCACTAAAATGAGGAGCGATGTTTATTTCTTCTGAGTATTTTGTTAAACCGAGCAGCAATACTCAAGCTTTCACTAGCCTCCAAAGAAACTTGTCAGGTTTGTTTCTACATTCAAATAAACATTAAAATTGAGAATTCTCAAATGTAGTGCCTATGTTCAATCTTTGACATGCATTTTCTAAATCGAGTGATTTCTAAAAAAATTGTCCAATAAGGGCATTTTGTAGACACACATTTTTCACGGCTCAATTTTATTGTATATATTTTAAAAATAATAAATTATTTTTGGAGCAACTAGAAAAAAGATCGGGTACTTAATCAAATTAAGAATAGAAGCTCATTACTTTTTCTTTCCCTATAATTAATTGAAACCTTAGGGTTCTATCTATATATTCATTCGACCCAATTTAAAATTGAATTCATTTTGTTCCATTTGAAACATGGTTTGACATTCGAAAGATAATTAATTTCGGATTTTTAATATGTTATATGATAATTTGTCTAAGTTAAAACACTTGGGACTATTATTATACTTAAGGTATTTAAGGTTTTAATTAGTTAAAATTACCTTAAATATTAAGAAAAAGAATAAAAATATAGTTTTTTATTATATATTTTGTTAATTAGTTTAGTTTTTTTATTAGATTAGACTAATTAGTTTTGTTATATTAGATAGTTTAATTAATTCATAATTTTAGGAAAATAAAATTATAAATAGTCTTTTTCTCTTTTTTTTATCATTTGTTTAATTAGAAAGTTAGTTATTATAATTAGGTAATAGTTAGGATTGGTTTAATAATTTATTATAAATAAAAAATTTAACTATTTTGTAGGGATTGTTGAAAAAAATCGAAATATGAAGAGTCATGGATAAAAGAAATTCAAGATTCATCAAGATGGGTCAAGATCCATGAAGAATGGCCAAGATCCATCAATAAGGGTCAAGATCCATGAAGAAAGGCACAAAATCCAATTCAAGAAGGACCAGTTTTGAAATTCAAGACTCAAGGTTAAGTTCAAGTCAAGGTATGAGTCCAATCAAAGGGACCCAAGATCCAACCAATAAGAGAAATTGGAGCCTCCTAAAACCTTCTAGCCATGGTCATAAAGAAACACTACAAAAAATGGTCCATTAGTAACTTATTTTTGCGACTTAAATATAACTAATACATTTTTGTAGAAAATGTAACTTAAATTATAACATAAATTTTAAATAGTGGAAATATTGTAACATTTTTTACACTAATTAATTATTGATAAAAAAATTAAATGCTTCAAATAAATTGTTGTTAAACAAGTCACTAAAGAGGGAATAATATTTTATTAATTAAAATGGTGCAACTTTTTATAACAAGTAATCATTATAACTTTTAAAACAACATTAATATAGAGATAATACAAATAATGTTGTTAATATTTTAGGTACCATATATATATATTCCAACTTTTTTTTATCCACTTTTATAATTGTAATGCTTATTTCAATAAAAGATAAATAATAAGTGACCATAAAAGTTGAAAAACTCTAATCTTATCTTATTGTGCAACATTAAAAAAAAATAGATATTAATTACAAATGATATTACAAGAGAAGTTTGAAAATTAATTTGATATTATCTTATCAGCTTTATCGATAGAGACGGGAGTCTGGCTAAGGATGAAGGCTTATGAAAAACAGTTTGAAAGAAATCATGTTAGGGATTTAATTCGCTTTCTATTTTACGCAAACACTTGTAAACACTTGAAATAAATTCAAGGCGGAATTGTTTACTTGGGTTTGAAGCACAAGGTGAAATATGAAAAGATGACAGAAATGAAAGACCACAGCAGTTTGTTTATGGATGTTCGGAGAAACTCTCCTACGTCACCCCTTCTTCCAACCATCGGAAGGATTCACTATAATATGATTCGAATCAAATACAGTTTACACACACTTAGCTCACTATTGAACAGAACACTTTCTGTTCAATTACAAGATGAAGAATATCACTCAGCTAAATGTGTTTTTGATTCTAGCTCTCTCTTGATTCACACACAGTACAATCAGAAATCAGCTTCACAGTATGAATATTCAAAGGCTTGAATTCTCTATAATTTCAGTAAGCAAGATGATTGAGATCGGCAAATTCGTAAGGCAGATTGTTCAATGAGGCCCTTTGTCCGTTGTCCTTGAGATTTGTTAAAATACTGAGCATGAACTAACGGTCGAATCTTTTAGAATGATACGTGGCACTCTTCCATTGGAAAGTCTCCATTGTACACAGCAGGTTCTGAGCACAAGGATCGTTCCCGTACATCACTGGTAGTGCACCGAATATTCCATCAGGGATGTACATGCAAAACAAGTAATGTGAGGAAAATTCTCTTACGTGGCATTCGTTGGTTGGATGCATATAACTGTTGTACTGATCTTCACTAGAAAGTGGAGCAGGAGTATGATACAACTATAGCACGTGAGTAGACAAATGCTAGCTTCAAGCATACTGCTTAAGCTGAGCATTAGACGTATTTCAGTTAGACGGATTGTGAAAATCAGTCTAATGAAATCAAACATTCTCTTCTAATAACAGAGTCTATTAGACCGCCTGGTCTAATAGAATTAGACCGCCTGGTCTAATAGAATTAGACCGCCTGGTCTAATAGAATTAGACTTACGTCTAATTACAATAACCATTAGACTGCACGTCTAACTCCACTAAGTTAGAATGCACGTCTAATTCCGGTTCTACCTCAGACTAATCTGAAGGAGTTAGACTCACGTCTAACTTTCACTTAATTAAACTACACGTCTAATTATCCAATAACCATTAGACTACACGTCTAACTCCACTGAGTTACACTGCACGTCTAATTCCGGTTCTACCTCAGACTAATCTGAAGGAGTTAGACTCACGTCTAACTTTCACTTAATTACATTACACGTCTAATTATCCAATAACCATTAGACCGCACGTCTAACTCCACTGAGTTAGACTGCACGTCTAATCCAGTTCTACCTCAGACTAATCTGAAGGAGTTAGACTCATGTCTAACTTTCACATAATTAGACTACACGTCTAATTATCCAATAACCATTAGACTGCATGTCTAACTCCACTGAGTTAGACTGCACGTCTAATTCCGGTTCTACCTCAGACTAATCTGAAGGAGTTAGACTCACGTCTAACTTTCACTTAATTAGACTACACGTCTAATTATCCAATAACCATTAGACTGCACGTCTATCTCCACTGAGTTAGACTGCACGTCTAATTCTGGTTCTACCTCAGACTAATCTGAAGGAGTTAGACTCACGTCTAACTTTCACTTAATTAGACTACACGTCTAATTAACCAATAACCATTAGATTGCACGTCTAACTCCACTGAGTTAGACTGCACGTCTAATTCCGGTTCTACCTCAGACAAATCTGAAGGAGTTAGACTCACGTCTAACTTTCACAATCTATTAGATTGTACATCTAATTCCGCACATATTAGACTATCCGTGTAATTGCAAATATATTAGATTGCATGTCTAATTCTGTTGAGTTAGACTGCACGTCTAATTCCGAATATCTAATAAACCATACGTCTAATCATATGCATTCATTAGACTACACGTCTAACTCCGTTGAGTTAGACTGTACATCTAATTCTATGCATTCATTAGACTACACGTCTAACTCCGTTGAGTTAGACTGTACGTCTAATTCTATGCATTCATTAGACTACACGTCTAACTCCGTTGAGTTAGACTGTACGTCTAATTCTATGCATTCATTAGACTACACGTCTAACTCCGTTGAGTTAGACTGTACGTCTAATTTTATGCATCTAATGCCAAAATCGGTTAATGACCCTAATTAGAGTCAAGTCTTATGAAATATGATTTCAATAAACATGCATCAAAACTCATAAGTCATTTCATCATCAAAATCTCAATGGTTAAATTATTTCAACACTTAGTCAAAATAATTTGACCCAACGTAATTGCTATATTAAAAATATATAATTGCTTGAATGGTAAAATACGTTACATTGAAAATGACTATATTTATAAGATAAATGAAATGATTGCAAACATAGTTGTAGAACATTTGACTAATTACATTTTAAGAAATATTTTTACCAACTTAAATGTTAATATATATTTTTATTGAAAATATAAATAAGTCATTAATAAATAAGTCATTATTAAACAAGTCATTAATAAATAGTATTATAATAATTATTACAAAATAAGTTATAAAATACAAAATAACATTAATAAAATCTACCATGTAAATAATGTTTTGAATACTAGTTTGAATAATATATGTTGAAATAAAAATGGTTAAATTCTAGTTACAAGTATAATGGTAAAAAGAGTGACAACATAGGTTACAAAATCTGCAACTTCCTAATAGCATCCGATTTATGTAACATTGTTGATTATATTACAATTATTCTCAATGTTACTAAATTAGTTGATAAATACTTATTTTAATGCTATTTCAGTCGAAAAGAACACTATTGCAAAACATCATAATTTTTATAGTGAGAAGAGAGAAACACTTGTCATTTGAATTCAAAATTCAAATTCCTAAGTCATGACGCCATGACAATGAAGGTTTGATTCCTATTGGCTGAAACATAACACCATATTTCATTTAATGACATATCAAGAAGATAAAGCATCCACCTCCTCCATTTTGTAACATGTCAATGAAGGGAGCCAAGCTTCCACCTCTAAGGAACGTACAAAGGGATTTGTTTTCATTTTGAATTCAAATGGCTAACAAACTCCCCATGATTTTGTAAGGTAGTTTCAAATGGACCTTGGGCCTTAGGGTTTTACTTATCCTTCCCTATATAAACTAATCTTAAACTCCTAAACTGTAACACTTGAGCATTAATTGATCATACCCCTAGGCTGCCCACATACACCCTTGATTTTACACAATCACGCTCCAAGGCCGTCAACTTATTCCCTCTTCTACATCCTTAAGAGATCTCGGTCCAGCTCTTATAAAATCAAGATTGTAATTATTATGTAAGGCTTCTTGATTACCCCTCTTTATTTGTCTTTGTTTATTCAATTTAATAAAAGCATGCTTTGCGTTTTCTTTAATTGTTGCATGCTTCTTGATTATTGCTTTTTTTTCTATTTTTTGCATGAAAACTTTGTAAATAATGTAAAATATGTAATAAAAAAATAAAACTAAACAAGATCAAGGTCACTTAATCGAAAACTCTTTAAAAAACAAAAAAAAATTGATTGAAAATTAAGCATTTTGATCATGATCTGTCATGATTTTCGAATTCATATCGGAATTATAAAATTTTGGGCTTGAAATGTTTAATTTACATTTTGAACGATTAAACCCAGAATGATTTAGATTAAATGATAAACAAGAAATGATTGACCGAGAAATATCAAGAAAAAACTAAAAAAAATAACCAAAAGGGTCATATATTGTCATTATGCACATAAGTGATTCCTAAATGGAGATAGACATTTATTTTCTATTCATTATTTTTATAAAAGAAGTGTATTTATATGTGGGGGTGAGTAATCATAAATCATTATTTATCCCTCTTCCCCACTTTACAATGCTCTCAAATGACAGAATGTAAATAAGGATGTTTATATCTAATACATCAATCTATACAAGACATGAAAATAAACAAGTCTTCTTGTGAGCGCTTTCTTTCATCCCTTCTATTTTGGGACCATATTTGATTGTCTTTGGGCTTTGTCTTTCAAAATCCATGCCATTTTGTTCAAGTCCTGGCCTTCTTTATGGTACTCCCTTGGCAGAATGAGAGGCTTGAGCTTTTGAGAAGATTGTAGCCTTTATAGCTAGGGTAATTATTTCAATTTGTACCTAAAAAACAAATACCTAGGACAAGTAAACCTCTTTTTTTAGGAAACCAGATTATACTCATGTTTGATTATCTGTACTATAAATGCATAAACATTTATATATATAGTAAGCGCAAAACGAGTTTCTAATGTGGTTTCTTCGAATTAGCAACAAGTTTGGGATATTATCTAAGGCTTTCATATGGTAAGAGTGTCTTGTATCCGATGTTAGATAGTCATTTCGACCGTTAACATATGGGACATTCATCTTAATCGAAAAATTGCACATTGCCACCCTTTTGAGCCCCTCCTCAAAGGGAAGATCACAAGCATAAACGAAGATCCATCCCCAATGTACTTAGGGTAACCTCTGACAATGTCTCTCAATTTAGAACATGTTGTCTTTTCTCGTGGTTAATCTTGGAACATAATTAATAGGTGTCTATGACATAACACAATGCTCATTATATACTACTTTCAAAGCAAGGGGGCTTTGGGTCCAAGGGTGAAACTCATGCACATTAAAAAGACGCATTCGAGTTATGTACCCTTTATTTTTTAACTATATTTTTAGTGTAAATTGACGTTGTTTTTAGAATGGCCAATTATTCGTTTCGAGACAAGCATCTAGTTTCTCCAACACAGTCGTCAATTTCTATAATGCTAAAAATCGACACATTTCTTAAAAAGGAAATGATTTTCTCGATAAATGAACTCTTCTATCGAGATTCAATGTCTTACCTTCTTTTTGGATTCCGAGAGGGATGAGGAACCAAAATGATAAAGATTTCTAAGGTTTTGTGTTCTATTTTTTATTTGTCGATTTAACAACTTTCTATCTAAACATAAGTGAGTTTATCATTCTCCTTCAAGATTCCAAGCTTTTCTAGTGAAGTGATGATTTCTTCAATGGCGGAATCCTTTATTGGATGTCTCTCACTGAGGATCTTTTTTCCAGAAATTAACTACAATGTTATTTAAACCAAGCTTAGAACCTTTCACCAACTCAAATTTGTGTTTTCCCTCCAAAACTTCCTTTTCATCTATGTCGTCCATGTCGTTTGTGTCGACTGTTATATTTTTTCCTGCAAAATAAATTCAACATCAATATTAAGAATTTCTTTGATTTATCTTATTTATTTACACTATTATTTATTTATACCAATTTAGTTTATTTTAAAATAGTTTAGAATTTAATTAATTTTGAATTTGATTAATACGACACTATTTTCACCCTAATTTTTTATTTCATTCTCGTGAAATTAGCCCGTGTATGGATTCTTAGAAACCAATTTGTTGGTTCATAATTATTTTTAAAAATATAAATTGGAGGGTAGAAAATCAATGTCTACCCAAGGAATTTAAAATAGGGAAGACTTTATCCCCGTTTACAAAATGCACGTTCAGAGACGACGGAATTGGAATATACATATTAAGAATTTTAACTCTTCTTTCCACTTCAAGTCGAATTGGCTTGTATACCATTCCCCAACAATTCTTATTTTCAATAATCTCCACCATGCCTGGAATACTTGTGGAACAAGGACCCAAACAAAAACCCAGAAAATAATTCATTAAGCTGATCATGTTGAGTACTGGAGGATATATATAATCGAATATCGGTGACTTTTGATGATCATTACCTTGTACCGAGACGAGACAAATAACAAAATTATTCATATATACTTATTTAGTAGTCACATGAGTAATACTAGTACCACATGTAATATATGTCTAACTGTTAACCGTAAGAATTTTACCTTCCCATACAAATTGAATCTTATGATGCTAAGCTCAAGTGATAACTCTTATCTAGTGTATCCATGGTTTTCCTAAGATCACGTTATAGGACGATTGTTATCTACATTACTCACCAGTGGAGAAAGTGTATTGGATAGTGACCTTAGTCACAAAATGCTAAGATATTATATGTAGGCACACACATTCAAGCTAATGTCAAGGTTAGATTGCATTTGTTATCTCTTCCAAATATTTCTATCGTCACCCAGACTAGACAAGTGGATAATGATGCTTTCAGAGTTTGATAGTGTGTACAGGGTGTAGAGTTCAATCAAAGGCAACGTAGTGGCGGACTTCTTAGCCAACTAGTGTATCGATGTAAATGACGATGGACTGACATTCCTAGATGATGAGGTCATGGATGCATAACCAATGACTTGTAGGCTTCAATTCGACGGGGTATCAAGAAAGCAAGGGTACGGTATTAGGATATTACTCATTGACCCGGATGGGTACGTACAACCCCTTTTCGGTTAAACTTGAGTATCCATTCATCAATAATGGGTCTGAAATTTAAGCTTGCTTGTCCGACATTAAATAGCATACATAAAGGAGTTGAATTCTTAGAGATGGTAGGCGACTCAAATTTGGTCAATTCACAAACTCGAGGTGAATGACAAGTATCTATCGACGCTAACTGTCAAGTTTTAATATGTGATGTTTACGCACACCCATATGAGTCAAAACTGATTTACCGAGCATTGGCGACATTTGCGGTCATAACTCAGATTCCAGAATGTATCAACATCAAGTCATTGAATATCCGAGGAAATATAAGCATGATTTTGACAAATGGGTCATGATTTTGACAAATGGATCGTGGAAAACAACAAAATAGCTACTCAAGCAGGGTCCGAGCCAATCTAGCGATATGTTGAGCACGGTGAGTATCTTGATTCCTAAAGAAGGAAAAGAGAGTTTTATGATAGTGCACCACAAACTACGTCATAATGGTCGGGATGGTTTATCAAAGATCGTTCTATAGCCCAAACATGTTATGTATTGACCTATTAGAAGTGATACAGCCATGAATGAAGTTCATGCTAGCACATGCGGTCCACATATGAACGGAATTGCCTTCGCCAAGAAGATCCTTTGTTTCAGGTACTACTAAAATAACATGGATTAGGAATGCATCGCCTACGTCAAGAGGTGTCAGGAGTACCAAGTGTATTCTAATATGAAGAACACTCTGACATTGTTGATGTTAACATGACACCACCATTGTCTTTCTTTATGTGGGGCATTGATATCATTGGGAAGATACATCATCACGCCTCAAACGACTACGAGTTCATCTTAGTAGTTATCCACTATTTCATCAAATGAGTCGAGGCGGCATCCTAAAAAGTTGTGAAGTCAGGTCAGGTTGTCAAGTTCATCTGCAATAATATAATAGTCCGATATGGATTTCCTCATGCGATGATCTCAGAAAATGATCGACATTCCAAAGGAGAAGTGTTGAAGGTGCTAAATGTATTCTACATTGAACACCACAAGTCATTAACGTATCGACAACAATCTAAAGGAGCAGTCGAGAAGACCAACCAAAATATCATCATGATTATTAATAAGATGACCCAAAAATTTTAGATGATCGCCACCACTTTTCTGGCGCGTGTATATATATATATACATATATATATATATATATATATATATTTAATTCCTATCAAACAAATAAAATGTTAAGTTAAAGTTTTTGATTAATATTAAGTGTATCATTAAGACTGAGTCGTGTTATTGATCATATGTTGGGTCAAAGTGAAGAAAAAAAAAACGAAAAGGAAAGTTGTTTGGTAGTTGATTAAATTTGCAAAGTGCGTTCGGTAATATATAGAGATCGGTATTATATTCAACTTCGGTATTCTACAAAGCGTGTCCGGTATTATATCAAGATCGATTTTATTTCTATATCGGTATTATATTTTTAACTTCGGTATTATGAAGATGCGCGTCCAGTTTTATGTTGAGATTAGTTTTATATCGAGATCGGTATTTTGTCAAGGCATATCTAGTATTATATCGAGATCGGTATGATATTCAACTTCGGTTTTATGAAGATGCGCGTCCGGTTTTATATCGAGATAGTTATTATATTCAACTTCGGTATTTTGTGATGTGTGTCCAATATTATATCGAGATCGGTTTTATATCGAGATCGTTATTATATTCAACTTCAGTTTTATGAAGATGCGCATCCGGTTTTATATCGAGATCGGTATTATATTCAACTTCGGTATTCTGCGATGCGCGTCCGGTATTATATCGAGATCAAATTTATATCGAGATCGGTATTATATTCAACTTTGGTATTTTATAAGGAGCGCTTCCGATTTTATATGCTTTCGGTATTTTATAAAGCGCCCGTTTTATATTAACTTCGGTTTTATCAAGCCTCCCGTTATTTTACCAGTTCGGTGTTATATCAGGATGCTTCTGGTATTTTACTAGTTCGATATTATATCAGGGCGCTTCTAGTTTTTACAGGAATTCGACTTTATGAAGCGTTTTCAGTACTTGATCAAATTCGGTATTTGATCAAGCTTTTGATATTGGCAGTCTAACACCGTAACTGAGCTAATCCTATAGAAGACTCTCATGTGCCTAAGTAATTCAAATTCTATGTGATGTACGTTCTCAGTACACCATGATCCCATTAATGATATTCGGCGTACTATCTCAATCCAGTACATCCACGATCAAAAGCGTATATTCTCTGATGTACTATTCTGGCACTCACCCAACCAAAATAGGACAAGTTTCCTCTAAAGTAAATGTGTTCGTTGCCTTTTGCCTATTTAAGAAGAAGTTCGAGGAACATTTGCACCCCAATTCTATTATTGTTTTTCACGAATCTTAAGTTTCCTTCAATCAAGTGCTCAAGCTCTCAAGTTCTAAGGGTTTACAAGTCAGCTAGATTGTAAAGTTGTATTACATACTGTCCATTTTGTGTGAGTTTTCAGTATTGTAAGTTGACAGAATTTTTTTATGCTCAACAGAGTGTTCTGTGCTAGGAGTTCGGAATTAGACAGTGTCTAATTCCTGGTTGTTCGACTGGGTTTGTGTACGCGTTGTAATCAAAACAAATCTTCTAATGGAATCATTCTCGAGGTCGAGAAAAAGGGGTGACATAGGAGAGTTTACTCCGAACATCCATAAAAACTCTTGTTTCTTGTGTTCTTTTCATTCGGCATTATCCCACTCTTTGTTTGTCGCTTCAAGTCTAAACAAACAGTTCCGCACTTGAACTTCGTTCAAAAGTTTGTGATGACTTGTGAAGAATAGAAACAAATATTAACTTCTAACAGAGTTAATATCAAACGAAGGTTTTCCCGGTTAACAATATTTGATCAACCCCTACTATTGTTGACTCATTTCCTAACAAGTGGTATTAGAGCAAGGGTTCCTATTCTCAAACATTCGAATATCATCATGTCATTTTCCAACGAGGCCCCCATGTTCCGCATTGAAGAGTATATTGATTGTAAGATCCATATGCAGGTGTATCTGGTATCTCAAGACGACGACATGTGGCATGTCATTACTGATGTCCTGATAAAGATTGAAAAGGAGAGATGCGAGTGGACAAATGAAGATAAAAGAAAGAACAACCTTGATAACTTGGCCAAGAACTCTATATACAAAACTCTTGACAAGAACATGTTTGCAAAAATCAGAACATGTTTCTCCGCCAAGGAAACATGGGAGAAGATTATCCAACTTTGTGAGGGCAACGAACAAACTAGAGAGAATAAGCTCATGGTTTCTACTAAAAAGATTGATAGCATCAAGATGCACCTAGAGGAGTCGATGAACGAGTTTGATGAACGCTTCACCAACATTGTCATTGAACTTTCCACTCCGGGAATGGTCTATGAAAACAAAGAAATCATTGTCAATGCGTTGAAGGCTCTTCCTAGTACTTGGGACATTAAGACAATGGCGATGAGGGAGTCCAGAAACCTCGACAAGATGGAGTTGCACGATATGTTTGTCGATCTGAAAGCCCATGAGTTCGAGATGAACTCAAGGAATGAAGACGATCCCTCATCCTCGAATGTGACTAAGGCGTTGGTGTCCTCTATGGAGCCAACCGTTCCCTTACCCATCAATTCAATTGAGCAGTTCAACGAAGATGCGATGACACTACTTGTTAAGAAGTTTGGCGAATTCATGAGGAAGAATCAATTCAACCCTTCTTTCAACAACAATAACAACTATAATGATCACAAGGCTAACGTCCGTTGTTTTAACTGTAATACTCTAGGTCACTACAAATCAGAATGTCGGAAGCCTGGGAGAGATGATAGAAGCCAGCTGATCAGAAGAACAAGAAAGATCAAAAAGCGATGTTGGCAGAGGAAAGCGGAAGCAAGTGGTCCCAAAGTGTTTCGGACTCCAATTCCTCAAGTGATAGTGATGATGAAGAAGTCAAGTGTTTCATGCCCAATCATGAAGAGTTATTTGACTTTTCCTCGAAATACTTCACTCAAGACGACTTGATTACGACACTCAATGACATGGTCATTGAGTACAAGAAATTGTTTGTTCTCATTTCAAATCAACCAGACAACCTAACTGGTAAACAAATGAACTATCCTCTAATAAGCTCAAGGAGACAATTCAAATGTTGACCAAAGAAAACGAGAGAGCCAATTATGTGATCGCTGCATGGACTAAGTCTGGGGATGTAGTAAATCAGATGAAGAGTCAAGTGAGGCCTGCCAACTGCAAATTTGGTCTAGGCTATGACAACAACAACCCACACAAGTCCTGCAAGAAGTTCAAACCCAAGAAAGGCAAACTACCTCCTATAAGTTTTGTCAATGGTACCTCAACTTACACTCAAGTGAATCACAATAAAGATGAGTCAGTAACTAAAAAGGAACTAAAATATGTCGAGCCAACTAACAAGTCAAGGTGGCTTAATCCTGAGAGAACGAAAGTCAGTCGGTCAGTTGGCCGTAAACTTGATAGACGGTCAAAAAAGCATCATCAAAACTCATTCTCAAAATATAATGACTCATTGAAAGGAAGACAGAGAGATTTCAAGCCTAATGCATGTAAAGTTATTAAGACTAACACTATGAGATCAATAAAAGTAACACATGTATAGATCCCCAAAGGACTGATCAACCGTGGACCCAATTAAATGTGGGTAACAAAGGTGAAAATAGTTTTATTCGTAGGTTAAACATGTCTGCTGCCTAGAGGATTCAGAGTCGTACTTGGATAGTGGATGCTCAAGGCATATGACCGGAAATAGCAAGCTTCTAACCAACATTGCAAAGGAATCTGGATCAAGAATCACATTTGGTGATAACTCCAAGGGTAAGACCGTGGGCAATGGTAAGATTGTCCATGGTAACCTCACCATAAACAACGTGTTACTTGTTGAAAATTTGTGCTATAACCTGCTTAGTATAAGTTAAATGTGTGATAGATGATATCTTGTTGAATTACATAAGCAAGCATGCATAGTCAAGGATCAACAGGGAAGTACTCTATTGACATGGCATAGGATAGGAAATGTTTATAAGGTAAACTAGCAAAATAAATATCTAATCATATTTGCATGATAGCTAAGAACGATCAAAACTTGATTTGGCATAAGACACTTAATCACCTAAACTTTAAGACTATTAACTATATATGCTCTAAGGAATTAGTTGTAGGTATTCCTAAATTGAAGTTTTCTAAAGATAAAGTTTGCTCTTCTTGCTAGATGAGCAAACACATCAAATCAACTTTTAAAAGTAAAGGTAACACACAATCTGAAAGGTTCTTAGAATTCTTGTATATGGATCTTTTCGGTTCAATTAAGGTAACCAGCTTAGGAGGCATGCGATATATCTTAGTAACTATTGATGACTACTCTAGATTTACTTGAGTTATTTTCTTACCTTATAAAGATCAAGCTACTCCTAATTTGATTAAAATGTTTAAAAGAGTACAAAATGAAAAATCGATAAGCATAATTAAAATTAGAAGTGATAGGGGTACTGAGTTCACTAACATGACTCTGTCTTCTTACCTTAAGGAGTCTGGTATTAGACATGAGTTGTCTAGTTCCAAGATACACCAGCAAAACGGTTTGGCTGAATGGAGAAACATAACCTTTAAGGAGGCGTCTAGATTAATGATAGCCAACTCCGAAGTGTATCAAAAGTTTTGGACAGAGGCTATAAATACAGCATGTCATACTCAAAATCGTTTAATGATTAATAAGAGATTTTGTTGGGAAAAATTAAAAACAATGTAAAGAAAATAGTTAATAAAGTGAGAAGTAATTAACTTAGGAAATAAACAAAATCTATGAAACATTAAACAACTGAATTTTGATGATGTTTAAATAGAATAAAGATAGATGTTTAATTAGAATAAAGCTAAGCTGTCTATTTTGTTTTGTGCAGGTGCATAAGACTATGCAAACTTAGACGTGGTTTAAGCATAGTTAGACGTGGTAGTCTAACTCCTTTAGACTTGGTTTAAAGGGTAACGTAATTAGACATGGAAGTCTAACTCCTTTAGACTTGTTCTAAAGGGTAACGTAGTTAGACGTGGTACTCTAACTCCTTTAAACTTGGTTTAAAGGGTAATGTAGTTAGACGTGGTAGTCTAACTCCTTTAGACTTGGTCTAAAGGGTAACGTAGTTAGACGTGGTAGTCTAACTCCTTTAGACTTGGTTTAAAGGGTAACGTAGTTAGGCGTGGTAGTCTAACTCCTTAGACTTGGTCTAAAGGGTAACGTAGTTAGACGTGGTAGTCTAACTCCTTTAGACTTGGTCTAAATGGTAACGTAGTTAGACGAGGACGTCTAACTCTTTTAGACCATGTCTAAAGGGATGCGTAGTTAGACGAGGACGTTTAACTCCTTTAGACTTGGTTTAAAGGGATGCGTAGTTAGACGAGGACATCTAACTCCTTTAGACTTGGTCTAAGGGACGCACAGTTAGACGAGGATGTCTAACTCCTTTAGACTTGGTCTAAAGGGACACGTAGTTAGACAAGGATGTCTAACTCCTTTAGACTTGGTCTAACGGAGAACGTCTAATGTCTTGCTTTAGTAGTTGTGTGAAGAAAGCATACATCTAACCATGATCAACAAGTTGTCTTCTACTCCTGCTCCACTCACTTCCGTTCAGTTTGACAAGACAGCTAATTGTATCAAATGAACAAACGCCATGTATGCAAATATCCTTCCAACTGTCTGTCTTGTACAAGACAACTTTTGAGGATATTCGGCGCACTAAAAGTTCGGTACGACCATAATCCATTTGCTTAGAGTGTGCTGCATTCTGGTACTATAGGCGGCCTTTCAACCGACACTTGCCACGTGTCCACAAAGAAGATTCGACTATTGGTGTCCTTCTACTATAAATAGATGCTCAAGGACAATAGACGAATCACTGAAACTTACTCATCTTACTTGCTACTAACTTGAACATTTACTTACTCATTCTCTCTTGCTCCTACTGATTTCTATCATTCAAGCACAAGAGAGAAAATCAATTATTGTCTATCTATGAGAACATTGTAAGTTGAACAGAGGTTGTTCTGTTCAACAGAGAGTTAGCTAGCTCAGTATGTTGTATTTGATTCAAAGTATTTAGTGGATATCATTCCGGTTGTGGAAGAAGGGGTATCGTAAGAGTTTTATCTCCAAACATCAATAAAACTCCTTGTGTTCTTTACTTTCTTTCATTCATCTTCCATCGGTTCAAAGCTTCAAATCCGACGAACATTTCCGCACATAAATTCATTTCAAGAGTTCGAAGGATTTGTGAAGAATGAAAACAAATATTAATCCCTTACAAGATTATTATCGAATTGTTTATCATAAGTTGTTTTTAATAGTTAGACCCTGGTATCAGAGCCTCATTTTCTATTCTCAAGCACCAACAAGAACATGAATCATGACTAAAGATGCCAACTCCTCAAAGATTCCAATGTTTTCGAAAGAAAACTACATCGTGTGGAAGAAGAGAGTTCGTGCTCATCTTGCTAACATAGATGATGACATGTGGAGTGTTGTCACCGAAGGTCCTATCAAGATAGAGAAAGACAGATCTGAATGGGCAAATGAAGACAAGAGGAAGAACAACCTCGACAACTTGGCCATGGATATCTTATACAGATCTCTTAACGATAGCATGTTTAACTACATCATTTCATGCGAGTCTGCCAAAGAAGTTTGGAAAAGACTCACTAAACTATGTGAAGGAAACGAGAAAACCAAAGAAAACAAGATTACGGTTCCCACCCAGCAGTTCGACAACTTTAAGATGCGTCCTAGAGAAACGATGTTTTGAGTTTGATGCAAGATTCAGCAAAATTGTTATCACTCTATCTATTTTGGCAAGACCTACAACCACATAGAGATTTCTATAAAGGTCATGCAAGCTTTGCCCGAGGAATGGGATATCAAGACTATGGCGATGAGGGAGTCCAAAGACCTCAATAAGATGGAGCTCTTTGACATGCTTGCTAATCTAAAAGCTTATGAGTTCGATTTGAACTCTAGGAATGAAGAGGAGCACCCCACATCCACCATCATTACCAAGGCTTTGGTGATTTCCGAGGAGCCACCAGTTGCCACTGAAGTAAAGACGGCTATGCAGTAGCTCAGCAGCGACGCGATGGCTCTCTTCGTGAAGAAATTCGGCAAATTAATGAAGAAGAGCAATTCTAACTCAAACTCTTCAAATAATAACAATGATGATAAGAGTAACTCTAAGGCTAACGTGAAGTGTTTTAACTGTGGAAAACTAGGTCATTACAAATCGGAGTGCAAGAAGCCAAAACGTGATGAGAAAAAGAAAGACAATGAGAAAGAGCTGAAGGCTCTCATGGCGGCTGACAACAAGGCTAAATGAATCCAAAATGACTCATATGACTCATCATCTAGTGATAGTGATGATTAAGAGGTTGCTTGCTTTATGGAAAGAGAAGAAGAAGTCTCTAAGGAATACGAGGTATTTGATTTCTCTTCAGAAGAGTTCTCACGAGATGACTTAGTTACTACACTCAATGACATGGTCATGGAGTACATAAAGTTATCTAAATCTCAAAATGAAATAAGATCAAAATCTGAAATCGATAAATCTATTTTATTTCAAACTACTAATTCAAAAGTTTTTGAAAACAACATGGTCAAGATCTTATTTGAAAATGAGAAACTTAAAGAAATGGTTCAAACAATGTTTTCTGAAAATCAACGTTTAACTTATATTGTCAATTCTTGGACAAAGTCTAGAAAAAATGTAAAATATCAGATTAGTCTGTTAAGGCCTGCCGGATACAAATCCAGTTTAGGATATGACAAAGCTATCCTAGATGAGTCCAGTGAAAAGTTAAACTCAACAACAGATAAGTTTAAGCCGATAAGCTTTGTAAAAGGGAGTTTAACTTATAATGGAACTGATCCAAGCTGTGAGGATCTAACCTTAAAGAATGAGATTATTTATCTTCTGCCAACTGTAAGCTAGTTGAAACCTAAAAAGGAAGCAGCCAGCAAGTCTAACATATCAAAACCTGACAAGAAGTCAAGGAGTTTTAAACAAAAATCATCCTCTAAATTTAAGGGATCAACTGCTAGTAGGAAGACGTCTGCTAAGACTAAATCATACGCACTAATCACAACACAAAATGGGAAGTACATCAGAATAACTCAAATATGAATTCCTAAGGGACTGATTGACCGAGGACCTAAGTGAATGTGGGTACCAAAAGCTGTAAATACATTTTTGTGTAGGTGATGGTGGACAACTGCATGGAGGAAACTTAGAACACACTCTTTTGATAACATGCTCCAGCAGATCAACAAATGGCACATTTTCAACTCCTATGGACTAAGTTTTTCTTCCATAAAATTATTTTTGGTCTTGAGGACCTCAAATCATTTATTTATTTATTTATTTTAAATATGCATAAATTGAGGGGGAAATTTTATGTTTAAAATGTTCAGACAGATGCACGCAAACGAAAGCCTTAATCGGTCTAATAGATGAGGTCGTCTAAAAGAAAAGTAAGTACTTAGACGTATACTTTCTTATGCAGTCTGTGCTTCTGTGTTGGATATTTGTCTAGGTTTAAAACCTACGTAGGTTAGACGTTTGAAAAACAAGCGTAGTTAGAAGCTCACGTCTAACCAGACACATGTCTGACATGTGTTGTTCAAGCGTAATTAGACGTCTACATCTAATAGTCGTCTAGACGTCATTAATACAAGCGTGATTAGACGCATGTGTCTAATAGATGCTTGCGTCTAATAGACGTCTACCCAACATAGACGCCATAATGTAGATAGCAAGTTAGACGTCTAACTTCGTATGCAGTTAGACGCTTCATCTTCAGATTAATTGAGGACAGTTGTCATCTATACATGCGTTGTCATCTAATATTTCTCGACCAAATATTAAAACAGTTATTTTCTAAACTCGAATAATTGAAGACACGTGTCTTTCAATGTTAAAGAAAATAACTAATATACCTTTAAATATTAAGATATTTCTTGGTAAAAACGATGATTACTTTTGGGAAAAGGCGTCTAAAATTAATTGAAGGGTTTCTTTTTTAAAAAGTGACGGTTAAACATGCGACTATTCAAATCCTATTTAAAGACATTTTGCATGTGTTCTGGGTTTTTACTCTTCATATTATCTTAGAACCCTAGTTTTTCCTCTGCCTTCTCTCTAAGAAACTTTGCTTATTTCCATACTAAAACTATCTCTTACTCTCACAATGGCTGACAAGAAATTTATCTCTCTTGCTCACAAAACCTGTAGGTGAATTTTTACTCTGTCTACTCTTTCGATTAAGAGGATGTCGTGAAAATGTTCCGTTCTCTCGAGTACTCCGGCCTTAGGAAATATCTCGACGGTTTTTATGTTATCTTAGGTCCGTGAGTTTTTTAAGACGGCGAAAGTGGTTGGAGATTCGATAACGGCGACGGTAAATGGAAAGTCTATCTCCTTCGATAAATCAGTGTATACTGAGTTCTTTGAACTTCCATCAGAGGGACACACCTTTAACACCGCGCTTCCAACCAGAACTATTTTAGAAATGCATATTGCTTTCTCAAATGATGGCAGTTCTATCCGATTAAATGGGAAGAATAAGGCCCTGAAGCCGCATTTTATTCTTCTAAACGATGTTGTGGCAAAGGCTCTTCAGGGAAGGGCAGGTTCTTTCAACCTATATAACCAATACCGTTTCGATTACATGACGACCATATCAAAAGGTATGTCGATCAACTGGGCATCCACCTTATTTTCTAATCTCTTCCAGTTGGTTTATTCAAGGAATAAGTAGAGTGTGGGCTTCTCAGTCCAACTCATCTAGTTCATGTAGCATTTGGGTGTTCCTATGGGCGGGGGTGAGACTATTAACCCTAGTCGCGTTTTTACTAACTTCTCCGTGAAGAGCACCCTTGCAAGACTGAAGCTCTCAAAGGAGATGAACTCTGGTTTATCTAACCAATAAACGAGTGGCCAGTCGGTCACTCGGTCTTAACGCCAAGCTACATCCATCCATTCTACGGGCGCTAAAAGAGTCAAATCTTTAGTTATGGAGTCTGCGGCTAGCTCTAATAGCCAAAAGAGTACGTCGACGAAGGATTCTGGAGCATTTGACTCCATTCCTGGAAGGGAAAGTCAAGGATTTCCTCCCCTTGCCACTATTCCAATCTCGTCTCTTTCGCCCTCTCCTAGCCCGATGAAGAAGCATGCTAGATCTTCTGGTCATGATGTTGATCAAACGAAGGCGTCTAAGGCATCTAATGTGTCTAAAGCGTCTAAGAAGTCTAATAATGTAATTTCCTCTACTCCTCCAATCGTAGTGCCTAGTATTGATGTTCATGTGTTGGAACAAGATGAAGGATCGATTGTTGAGCCAGTTGGTCTAAATATTGAATGCTTTAGCAGGAAATTATCGCATGTCCTCCCTGAAAAATTAGTAGCTGCTGAGGCTACTGATAAAGGAAATATTATTGATGAAACAAAGCATGTAATTGCTCCAACTCTTGCTGCTGTTATATCCTCTAAACAAGCTCTCATTCGGCCGAATGTTGAGACGCTTGTTGTTGAAGTTGTTATAGATCAACCAATTGCTAAAGGAACGGGAATAGTGTATGTACTTCCAGAAGGGGTCATTCCGAAGGTTATGTCCCCTTATGAAATTATGAGAGCAGTTAGGGGTGCTCTTGGAATAACCATCAGAGAACCTTTACCCACTCCCAAACCAGCTGTAGTTCCTGGAAAGGGAATAGGCATTGCTGAAGAAATTCCGAAAAAAGTTTCGGCGGTCAGTTGCATTATTAATCTTATCATGGAGAAAGTTGAAGTGAAAGCGGCTAAGAAGATTAAAATCTTCGATACCTGGCTGAATCATAGGTTAATCAACTTGTTTGATGAAATTATCTCAGGGGGAGAGATTGAAAAGGAGTCGAAGAAATTGATCAAAATAGAGAAGAGAGTCCTGAAATGGGCAAAGACATCTGAGGTCTCTGAAGCCCTCAAAAGAGAGGATCTCGTGGTAGAGAATATTATGGGACGTCCTCTCTTTCCCATGCTTGAGGCAAGAAAGGCTAATTTCAACCCGCTTGACAGGGATGCTCTTGTAGAGAAGAATGCTTTAAAGCGACTTGATTTGATTATGAATAACTATTGCTCCATAGTCTTTCAACACGTTCACTGCACCGAGTCTTCCAAGTTGAATTTATTTGATGATATGTCTTCTAGTCAAGACGAGTCGATGTAAATCTTTGAAGGTGATCAGACTATTTCCGTAGAAAATGAGTAGGCTGCTGTCGATCTTATTGAGTTGGCCAATGTATCATTTGAAGAAAAGCGCTTGATGGCCCATCATATTATTAAACAAACTCTTGTCTTGGTTCAATCTGATATGAACATAGAAGAGGAAGTAGTTGCTGATAAAGCTAATCATATGCCCAATCCACAAAAGGAGACATCTGAAGTGGCTCCTCCTATTATTGAAGCAGAAAAATCTCCACTTGTCGAGGAAGAATTATTTAAGTTAGCTGATCAGTCACTAGGGTCACAGGCTAAGGGGGAACCCTGGAAGAAAGTAGAGTCTGAGAGGATTCCCTCTACTGAGGGGGAACAATCTAAAAAAGATGATTCATCCTCGTCCTCAGAAGAAGCTCCATTGGAAGAAAATTCTATATCATCCCCCATTAGAACAACTGTAGATATTATTAACAACGTTGCTGATCTACCTCTTCACTCTGAAGACATTTCAAAACGTATTCATCAGGTATGTGCCGACATTCTAAATGAACAAGATCAGTCTAAGGATGGATCAAAGGATCCCTCTTCTCCTCCCAAAGATAAAGAATAATAACGTTCTTTACAAGTAAATATTCACGTAAGCCCCATTCACATTGCTCCAGCCTGTTCCCAAACCATATCTTCGGCTGCTCAATCCTCTAAAGAAGCTTCTCCTGGTTGAGCAAACTTTTGTAATACAATCATGGATGCACTGACTTCTATGCAACAGAACATAATGGACATATCGTCCAGATTGAGTCATCTTGAACATGGACTACTTCAAGTAAAGAAGATGTCTCTTCCATTCTTGCCACCCAAAAGGAAACTGAGAAAATTCTGAAGCAGAATACATATGAAATCAACATCCTTAATACTTAGTACAAGAAGTTTGAAAACAATTTCTTTAATCGTCAATTGGAGCATCATGCTGAAACTAAGGCTTTCACCCTAGAGTTTCACCAAGATATTATATCAGCAATGGAACTTATTCGGGAACAAATGATGGAGATGTCAAACGCATTGAATAGAGTAGAGGTTGAGCTAATGGAGCATGCTGACTCATTTGCAAGGCAAGTTCAAGCAGTAGAAGAGGCTAAAGTTGCTGCTGAGAATGAAAGAGCTCTTATTGCTGCCGACCCTGATAATGTTAAAAAGGGGGAAGGAAGCACAAGAGGGGGTCAACGTCTTCTAGAGGAACTCGATCGAAATCAAGGCGAAAAGCTGCTAGAGGTAGCGAAGATGGTTGTGGATCAGCAAAGAGAGGTCCAGGTCGTGGAGGCGATAGTGATGGTGGCCGTGGAGGCCGAGCGATCACTCGATTCCATAACATCCTAACTTGTGAATCAGTACTTGAAAGCGACGCAGATCCAATAGTGAAATGGGAAGGACCTTAAATCTTTCTCTTTGTTTCTCGTACTTTTAAACTTATGATTGAATACTTTGGTGAACAACTTTGATTTCAATTTTATTTTGATGGGTATTTATTTTTCTTCATTAAGGTTGCATAGTTTTAACATCATTAAAAAGGGGGAAATTGTTGGGAAATATTAAAAACAAAGTAAAGAAAAGAATAATTAAGTGAGAAGTAATAAACTTAGAAATAAACAAAAGCTATGAAACATTAAACAACTGAATTTTGATGATGTTTAAATAGAATAAAGATAGATGTTTAATTAGAATAAAGCTAAGTTGTCTATTTTGTTTTGTCCAGGTACATAAGACTATGTTAACTTAGAGGTGGTCTAAACATACTAATTTGACGTAGTTAGACGTTGTAGTCAAACTTATTTAGACTTGGTCTAAAGGATAAAGTAGTTAGACGTGGTAGTCTATCTCCTTTAGGGCATTTGTACCAGCTTCCCTATTTTGTATCCCTAAAAATAATATAAAATAATAATATCCATATTTTAGAGAATCAAAATATAAATTATTCTACATCAGATTCCTTATCTTTATCCATATATCATTTAAATATTCATTAAAACAACCAACTTTTCAACCACCTCAACCACTTAATTTCTTATTCATATATATTTAAATATTTATTGTTAGCCATGAAAGAAAAAATATATTATTTTATTATCTAGGGATGTTACAGTAATTCCTAAATATAAGGATTCACTGTTCATCATCCCTAAAAAATTATAAGGATAGGGAATTTGATAAAGCATTTTTTTTACAACTTTTATGTTATTTATCTTTATAATAGAGATAGAACACATTTTAAGGATTCTGCTACAAATGTCCTTAGACTTGATCTAAAGGGTAACGTAGTTAGACGTGGTAGTCTAACTCCTTTACACTTTGTCTAAAGGGTAACGTAATTAGACGTGGTAGTCTAACTCCTTTAGACTTTGTCTAAAGGGTAACGTGATAGAAAAATTAAGTAAGTTAATTTTGAAATCGGCCATACATTACAATTTTTGAATATTTATTCTAAATAATCAAAAAGTGAGAAATTGATAGAAAAATAAAGTAAAGTTAATTTTTGGAACCGGCCAGAAAACTAAACAACTATTAACTTCTATGTGCATGAACATATTGAATTGAATGACCCGGCTGGAACTTCATAAACCGGCTGAAGAACATCTCAAAGTAATCCAGCTCCAAATGATCAAGTCAAGATCAATAGGAACCGGCCTCAAAATTCTCAGCAGACCGGCTAGCAAAGAAAAGGCTACAATCCAGTCGGATCATTACATGACAGAGTCAACCGGAAACTAAGAAGTTACAAAGATGACGTAGTGTGACGAAACAGACGTGTCTTGAAGAAATAAAAGAAGATAAGATCCGATCAAAAGCATGCGATAAAAACAATGATGATTTGTTGATCCGACTCAGACAGCCGGAATGTGCATGCCTAACACGTGTTCGAATCTGCAAACCGGTTACGTCATCTTTACTTGAGAAGTATCTGCATGCTTGCCAAGTGTTAGGAAGGTGAAACGTGCAAGCAACCTCTCTGCACTGGCGTGACTCTGAATTAACCAATCCCACGGTGAGAGAAGAAAGTGACCGTTGGAAGACTCTTCACTATAAAAGGAAGACGAAGCGACCTCATTAACAATAGTCACGAAAAATCTTAGAGAGATAAAGAAATCTCACGCGCGATCCAAAACCGTTGTGACATTTACCGAAAGCTATTTTTTGTGTTGTGTTATTGTATTACATCAAGAGTGAGTTGGTGTAACCAGCGAGTAGTGAGTTAAGGCTCGACCGACAGTATAATTATTGTAATCTTGAAAGTTAGTGGAGATCCTTCTCATAACCTGAGAAGAAGGGGTGACGTAGGAGGGTTTGCTCCGAACATCCATAAAAAATCTTGTCTCGTGTCATTTTCTTTATTTCCTGCTTACTCACTTAACATAACCACAAACCAAAACAATCTTACTCCTTAAATCAAAAACCGGTTCACTCATATTTCTAAAACCGACTCCTCATAAACATCATCCAAGTCGCATACGTTGCTTCAGACTGAAACAGACATTTCCGCCCTTGAACCCGGTTCAAGAGTCTGTGACAGTTTGCGAAGTGCTGAGAACGGTTATAGTCACTAACCGGACTATCACCAAAGTGTGTTGTGTTGTTGTAAGCGGCCACTATTCCTAAAACCAGAAACACCCCGGTCCTCCAAGGGCGTCCCTGATCCTAACATAGTTCGACGTGATAGTCTAACTACTTTAGACTTAGTCTAAAGGGTAACGTTGTTAGACGTGATCGTCTAACTCCTTTAGACTTGGTCTAAAAGGTAACGTAGTTAGACGAGGATGTCTAATTCCTTTAAACTTGGTCTAAAGGGATACGTAGTTAGACGAGAACGTCTAACTCCTTTAGACTTTGTCTAAAGGGATGCGTAGTTAGACGAGGACGTCTAACTCCTTTAGACTTGGTCTAAATGGACGCGCAGTTAGACGAGGACGTCCAGCTCCTTTAGACTTGGTCTAAAGGGACGCGCAGTTAGACGAGGATGTCTAACTCCTTTAGACTTGAACTAACGGAGCACGTCTAATCCCTTGCTTTAGTAGATGTCTGAAGAAAGCATACATCTAACAACGATCAACTAGATGTCTACTACTCCTTCTCCATTCACTTCCTTGCAGTCTGACAAGCCAACTATTTGTATCAAATGAACAAACACCACGTACGCAAATATCCTTCCAATTGCTTGTCTAGTACAAGATAACTTCAGAGGATATTCGGCGCATTACAAGTTCGGTACGACCACAATCCATTTGCTACATTCTGGTACTATGGACGGCCTTCCAGCGGACACTTGCCACGTCTCCACAAAGAAGATTCGATCGTTGGTGTCTTTCTACTACAAATAGATGCTCAAGGACAACAGACCAATCATCAAAACTTACTCATCTTACTTGCTACTGACTTGAATATTTGCTTACTCATTCACTCTTGCTCCTACTGATTTTTATCATTCAAGCTCAAGAGATAAAATTAATTACTGTCTAGTTGTGAGAATATTGTTGATAATATTGTAAGTTGAACTGAGACTGTTCTGTTCAACAAAGAGTTAGCTAACTCAGTAAGTTGTATTTGATTCAAAGTATTTAGTGTATATCCTTTCAGTTGTGGAAGAAGGGAGTGACGTAGGAGTTTTATCTCCGAACATCCATAAAACTCATTGTGTTTTTTACTTTTTGCCCTTCATCATCTATCGGTTCAAAGCTTTAACTCCGACGAACACTTCCGTACTTGAATCCGTTTCAAAAGTTTGTAGGATTTGTGAAGAATAAAAACAGATATTAATCTCTCATAGGATTATTATCGAATCGTTTTTCATAAGTTGTTATTAATAGTGAAACCCTAGTCTTTATTGGTAGCACCGATCTTAACAAATTTAACAAGACGCCTTAAGAGATTTTCCATGGCAAAGCTTCTAATATTCGATATTTAGGTTCTTTGGTTATAAGTGTTATATTCATAATAATAGCAAGAATTATTTGACCGCTTTTGACGCCAAATCTGATATTGGTATTATGTTAGGATATTCTTCATAGTAAAGCTTATAGAGTGTATAATAAGCAAACTCTAACTGTTAAAGAATCAATCCATGTTGTGTTTGATGAGTCTGTCGAAAGTAACACTTCTATATCCATTGATTTCTCTAACATAATATAGAATGTCACTTTCCAATCTGATAACGAAGATGAAAGCCAGGTCAACCGAAACATTGCTTCTGACCAGACGGTTGAGAATGTTGAAGTTCAACAAGACCAAACCACATCTCAATAGACGGTTGACGGTCCGAATAATACTAAGCAAACCGATCAGTCATATTTCAATCAAATAACTGGTCGGTCAGAACATATTTCAGGACCAAACTTCAAATAGAACAGAAATCATCCTCCTGAGCTCGTAATAGGTAACCCATCTATGCCTCTTAGGACCAGACATCAATTTTAGATGAGTATGCAAACTATGTTTTCATCTCACAGATTGAACCTAAGAAGGTTTATGAAGTATTGCTTGATCCAAATTGTATCCTTGCAATGCAAGAGGAGCTAAACCATTTTTCAAATAGACGTTAAGAGTGCCATTTTTAACAGAATAATTAATGAGGAGGTCTTCGTTAAGTAGCCTCCCGGTTTTAAAATCCAACCTTGATGACTCATGTTTTTAGACTAAATAGGACACTATATGGTCTTAAATAGGCTCCTAGAGCCTGGTATGACACTCTTACCAAATTCCTATTTGATCATGACTTCACCATTTCAAATTTGTCAAAGATTCTCATATTTTGCTTGTTCAAATATATGTTGATGATATTATCTTTAGGTCAACTAACCACAAATTATGTGAGAAGTTCTCTAAGATGATGATAGATAAATTCGAAATGAGCATGATGGGGGAGTTAAGCTTCTTCTTGGGCCTTCAAGTTCGTCAACTTGAAGGAGGCACCTTCATCAATCAGGCGAAGTACACAAAGGAGTTTCTGAAGAAGTTTAGAATGGAGAGTTGCTTTACTGCCTCAACACCCCTGAGTTCATCGATCAACCTTGATAATGATGAAGATGGTCAAAGCATTGACATCACTGCCTATCGTGGGATCATCAGCTCTCTACTCTATCTAACTGCAAGCAGGCTAGATATTCTCTTCGATGTTGGTGTTTGTGGGAGATTTTAGGCTAATCCTAAAAAATCCCATTACATAGATGCTAAAAGAATTTTGAAATATTTTAAGGGTTCTCAAAATATTGGACTGTGGTATTCGAAGGATTCTAGTTTCAATTTGATTAGCTACTTTGATGCAGATTATGCAGGTTGTAAGGTGGACAGGAAAAGCACTAGTGGAACATGCCAATTCCTTAGTGACTGTCTTGTCTCCTAGTACAATAAGAAGTAGACTTCCATAGCAACCTCAACGGATGAAGAGGAGTATCAAGTTGTTGGGAGATATTGTTCTCAATTGCTATGGATTCAACAACAACTAAAGGACTTCGGTATCTAGGTTGAGGAATCCTCAATCTTCTGTGACAACACCAACATCATTGCCATAACTTATAATATGGTGTTGCATTTGACGACCAAGCACATAGATACTAGACATCACTTCATCCTCATGTGGCGTAAAAACATATCTGAATGGAATATGTCTCATCCGAGCAACAATTGGCCGGCATTTTCACCAAGTCACTCCAAGAGACTAAGTTTTCCTACTTTAGAAATATTTTGGGTCTTGTAGATCTTAACTAAATTTTTCAAAACCATTGCATGCATTTAGGTAGTAGCTTTCGCTTCACAAAATGTTTTTATTGCACTTGTTTTCATAAAAATACCATGCATGAATTTATGGAGAAGCTTTCGCTTCTCAAAATGTTTTTAATGCATGATTTTATAAAATATTGGTTTGCATAAATTTAGAGGGAAATGATTTGGTAAATCAATTAGACAGATAAAACCGGATGGTTTTCTCATTTAAAACCGACCAAATTATTCGACTAAAACTACTATAGATAGTACCGAAACTTCTTAAGCAACTTGGAATTTAAGTCGGTTGGTTATTTACAATTTGAACAAATACAGCTTGGTCAGTTTTCGCCATAAGCTGAAGCGGTATTTTCTCAAATAAATAACTGATCTCTTAAATACAGGATATGCGGACAGCACATTCTTTCGGTTATGTACATGAAAGTTCCAATAGTATCATATTCGGATTAAAATGGGACAACTGTCTAATTTTGTCATTATCTGTTCATGTACCTTCCATCTCAGAAGTTGAATAGTCATATTTCGAATAACGACACATATTTATCAAAGTTAAAAATACGATTAACATATATAACGTATATTTTTCTTTGTCTAATGCACTTTATGATGTCTCTTAAATGTCGTTTTCCCTATTATACTTTTGACCCATCAGCTAGTCAAAAGTTATTTACGATAATTTAGTGAAAATGATCTCCTCTTTTAGAATGTTAACTGGATATGTTTCTCAACTCAGAGACTTCCTTTTCTATATCGAAGTTCTTGTTGGACCCGGAATTCGCATCAAGCCTTCTTATGTCTTAAACGCTGACAGTGTCTATGATTATATTTATAGAGTATAAAAAGGAAAGAACAATAAAAGAAGGTTTCTAGAGTCCTAAAGGAATTAGATTTTTCATCTTTCCGATGATGTCAAATGTGGGGGATAATGAATTTTTTCATCTTGTCATCTGTACTTGTGAACCATTTTTAAATTAATCTTTATTGATGTTATGTGGTGATAAGCGGTTTTACGTTCTTAAATAAATTATAATTGTTATTTATTATCTTTGATTTATTTAAATAATTGTTATAGGATTTTTATGATTAATGTAGAAAATAATAATGGGTTTTTAAAATGGCACCATTTTTCTTTTTAATCATAGCGTTTGGGAAACACACATTTTTAATGTGACGGTTCGTATTTATTTTGCATTAAGAGTGGTTTGAAAGGCGTTCGTTCAGTCCTTTAAAAATACAGTGCATGCCAAAAATTTTGCTCCACGCTTTCATTAAGATTCCCTCAAACCCTAAAATCTCGAACGCTCTTCCTTCTCTCTAGAAAATCTTATTCATCTTCTTCTATTCTCTCTTAATTACTGATATGGCTAAAGAAATTGTGTTTTCTAATAATGTGATGCAGGTAGACTTCGATCCGGTGAAGATTATCGAAGACTCTATCTCTGCGACGGTGAATGGAACAGAGTTTACTCTCTCCGAAGCCTCTTTTGCTAAGTTTCTGAAGCTTCCGACGGTGTGTCTGAATTTCTCTAAGGCGATTCCTAGTAATGTATTGTTCGAAATGCAAACTTTTCTTTCCGATAGTGACTTTTTGGTCAACTGTAGTGGAATGAAGAAGGATCTGAAGTGCGAATATCGCATTCTTTGTGATATCGCATCTAAAGAACTACAAGGACGAGAAGGAGCTTTCGATTCGATAACCCAATCGTAGTTCGAAATGATGACCGCGATAGTAAGGGGTGAAGAGGTAAACTGGGGATCGGTTCTTTTCATCATTCTCTATGAAATGGTGTCTCCTCACACCAAAAGAAGTTTGGGCTTTTCGGTTCAGATTGGTTGGATTTTGAAGCACATAAATGCTATCATCGGTCCAGGTCCCTAAAACGATTGTGTCATATGTCTCTGTTGCACGATACATCACTAGAGCAAAGAAAGGCAAGGACTCTAACTTCGAGGCGTCTAGACAGTAGTCCAGTGGTGGTAACACAGTCGGTGCACAATCGGCATGCGGAAGATCGGCGGGTGGGTCTAAACGCATAAATACTTCTAGTCGCGCGACGTCTGCAAATAGACTCAAATCCTCAGGAGTCGAGTCTGCTGCGAGCTCCAACAAAATCAACAAATCCAAACCTAGAAAAGTTAGCAAAAAAACTCATCCCGTAAGAGAACTCGGTTTGAGGTAAATATTCCTACTCCTCCACGTTTTGATGCCTCTTCTTTGTCAGGATATTCCAGTTCAAGAGAAAAGTTCAGCGCCTCCTATCATTTCGGTTGAACCTGCGGTTTTAGAGGTTAAACGGTAGTTCTAGATATTCCAACCAATATGGTTGATCCTATTATAACCGATCAGTCAGATGTTGTTATAGCCGATCGGTCAGATGTTCTTCAAACTGGCCGGCTAGATAATTTTCAAACTTATCGGTGTGATGCTTTCCAAATCGATCAGTCAGATGCTCTTATAACCGATCGGCCAGACGTTCTTCAAACCGACCGGTCAGATATTCTTCAAACCAACCGGCCAGATGATGCTGCAGCCGGTCAACTTGATATTGTTCCAACTATTCAGCAGGAGGTTCTAACTCTGGTTGCGATATCCTCAAAGAGGAAGGATGCTAATAAGGTGGTTGATGTAGCCATTAACAAAGAATCTGTTCCTATCCCTTCTACTCAGCAAGAGGTGTTTAACTCTTCAGTTGCTTTAAATGTAGAAGTGGAAGATGTCACAAATGAGGTTCCAATAAAATCAATCCCAAGAAGCCTCTCCTCATTTGCCCAAATGAGACGAGTTAGAGGAATTGAGATCAGAGAACCTGTTCTAGATCCTAAACTTGTTGAAGTTGTAGGGGTTTGGAAATGCATTGCTGATCCAACTCCCGATACTCCTCTTGACGTTACTCCTGAAGATCAAGGCTCTATTAATTTAATTATCGAGGAGGTTGAAGTTGCTGCAAAGCTTAAAATCGATTTATTCAACATTTGGGTTACCACAAGACTTTGCACAAGATTCATTGAAGTGCTACCAGACGTTGCAGAAGATGAAAAATGGTTTAAACTACTGAGATTGGAAAAGATAATCTTTTCCATAACTAAAACTAAAGATGATTATAAAGCCTCAAGCGAAGAGTATTTGTGGAAGCCTTTTCAAGAGGTCGTGTTATGTTTCCTTACTATAAAAACTGCAGAAGAAACTATGATTCGTTTTCTGACACTACAACAACTAATGCGGAGGTAGTTAATCATCTAAGCGGGCTAATGGAGGAGTATTTCTTTACTTCCCTTAAATATGTGGATGGTGTTGAATCTTCCATCTCAAATGGATCTGGAATCCCTTCTCCTCGAACTGATATGAATTATTATGATGAGGACGAGCATATGGACTTCGTTGAAGACATGATTGCTCCCTAAAGCAAAGTCCGCTTTATCTACCGAACTAAGCAAATGTTCGAAGGAGAAAAGGAAACATCGAAAAAATATCTAGTTGAGCAGAAGAGGTCTTCTACCGAGGAATGACGTTACCAAATGTTCCACATTTATGATCAGACGGGGCCATGCATTAGATAGAAGTTTCCCTATTCTAAGGAAGATATAGAGCACCATCGAGACTTTGTGCGGGAAGAGGGATTCTTATCTGACAAAGTCTCAACTGGTATTACTCTTTCTGAATCCGAAGGAAGTGAGAACGAAGATGGGGAAGATCAAGCCGTTTCGAAACTATCGTACGTAGTTGACAAGGTTCCCTCATCTTCTCCTCGAGTTGAAAACACCCCATCGACTGGTATTGAATCTTTTCCTCCAGAGCAGGGGACTAACAAGAAAGAAGCTAAAGCTCAGACATCTAAGCAACCGACTCTCACTCACTCTCTTTCGGGTAAGTCTACTAAATCTAAAGAAGTTTCGAAGTGTATTCATAACCTCGGGAATGAGATTCTTGAAGAAGTTGGTCATTGAGCTATAATCTCGGTAATTAAACCTCCACAACAAAATGCACAACCAGAATCATCCATTCAGGTTAGCTCTCATCCTACTCCTATTCGATCCATTCTTGTTAGCTCCCACCTATCTACTCATTCTTAATCCGAGGAGGAGTCTCCTAAAATAGTGGATATCCGCCAAATTGTAATGGAGGCCATGGCTCCTTGGCAAGAAGCTTTCCAATTCTTTTGTTCAAGATTGAATCTAATAATGAACTTGCAAGCATTTTCCTTAAATGCGCATAATGAGTTGATTATGGCTCATAAGTCAATTGATGGCAATGTCATGTAAAATACTCAAGAGCTGTATATGATGAGACAACAGCTATACAAGATGGAACCCTACTTCAATAAGACTTTCAATCTTCATAGCGAGACTAGGTCTTCAATTGATATTCTTGCATACCAAATGATGGAGATAGCTAAATCCTTCAATGTTGCCAATGCAGAAAGAATGAATGAAGCTGATGCAATTGCACGAAGATTTCAAGACGAAGAAAATTCAGCTACTAAGGCTGTTAAAAAATCTTTCGATGTTGATGTTGATGACTCTAATAATATGACATTGCAAGAGATAGCGATACAAGAAAACCTTATTCCTCGTAGCTCTCGTTCTAGACGTAAGACATCTCAAAATCTTTTTAGGTATCATTCACCTTATCCTCTTGCTCCCTAAGACGGCGGTTCTCGAGCTCCAAGAGAAAGAGTTCGTGGAAGGAGTTCTAGTGGTCGTACAAGTGGAAACATTAGTCCAAAATAATGGAGGACATCGAAGAAATAACTACAAAGGAGGGATGCTAAACTTATTTATTTACTGCTTTTACTATGAACTCTTTGAAATACTTTTGCTGAATTTTCGCTCTTGATTAGTTGCATCTCTTGACTTGGTTTTCAAACAGGAATATTGACTAGTGCATGTTTAAAATATAATCAATTGCAGGTTTTGAGTATTTTTAGGATAAAACAATCAAAAAGGGAGAAATTTTTAGATATGCATCACTGGCTATGATAATTTATTCCAAACAATCAAAGAGGGAGAAATTGTTAGATTAAAGTTGTTAATTAACTTAGGATAATTAATCAATGTTATAAAATTATTAGGTTTTGATAATTTAGTTTAAATAATCAAAAAGGAAGAAATTGGTATGTTAAAGTCTTTGATTAATCTTAAGTGTATCAATAAGACTAAGTCGTGTTATTGATCATATATAGGGTCAAAGTGAAGAAAAAAACGAAAAAAAAAGTTGTTCGGTAGTTGATCAAATTCGGTATTTGATCAATTTCGGTATTATGCAAAGCGCGTTCGGTATTATATCGAGATCGGTTTTATATCGAGATCGATTTTATATTCAACTTCGGTATTCTGTAAAGCGTGTCTGGAAATATATTGAGATTGATTTTATATTGAGATCGGTATTATATTCAACCTCGGTATTATGAAGATGCGCGCACGGTTTTATATCGAGATTGGTTTTATATCAATATTGGTATCTTGGCAAGGTATATCCGGTATTATATTGAGATCGGTTTTATATCGAGATTGGTATTATATTCATCTTCGATTTTATGAACACGCGCATCCGGTTTTATATCAAGATCGGTTTTATATCGAGATCGGTATTATATTCAAATTCAGTATTTTGCGATGCGCGTCCGGTATTATATCGAGATCGGTTTTATATCGAGATTGGTATTATATTCAAATTCGGTTTTATGAAGATCTGCGTCCGGTTTTATATCGAGATCGGTTTTATATCGAGATCGGTATTATACTCAACTTCAGTATTCTACGATGCACGTCCGATATTATATCGAGATCAATTTTATATTGAGATCGGTATCATATTCAACTTCGGTATTTTATAAGGAGTGCTTCCGATTTTATGTGCTTTCGGTATTTTATAAAGCGTTTCCAGTTTTATATTAACTTCGGTTTTATTCAAGTCTTCCGGTATTTCACTAGTTCAGTATTATAGTAGGATGCTTCCGGTATTTTACCAGTTCGGTATTATATTAGGTCGCTTCCGGTTTTTACAGGAATTCGTCTTTATGAAGCGTTTCCGGTACTTGATCAAATTCGATATTTGATCAAGCATCTAGTATTGGTAGTCTGACACTACAGCTGAGCTAATCTTATAGAAGACTGCCACGTGCCAAAGTAATTCTAATTTCATGTGATGTACGTTCCCAATACACCACGATCTCATTAATGATATTCGGTGCACTATCTCCATCTAGTATATCCATGATCAAAAGCGCATATTCTCTGATGTACTATTCTGGAAATCACCCAACCAAAATAGGATAGGTGTCCTCTAAATAAAATGTGTTGGTTGTCTTTTTCCTATTTAAGGAGAAGTTGGAGGACCTTTTGCACCCCGGTTCTATTATTGTTTTTCACGAGTCTTAAGCTTTCCCGCAATCAAGTGCTCAAGCTCTCAAGTTCTAAAGGTTTATAAGTCTGCTAAATTATAAAGTTGTATTACATATTGTTTATTCTTGGTGAGTTTTCAGTATTATAAGTTGACAGAATTTGTTTCTGCACAATAGAGTGTTGTGTGCTAGGAGTTCAGAAACAGGCAGTGTCTAAGTCCTAGTTGTCTGACTGGGTTTGTGTACGCGTTGTAATCAAACCAAATCTTCTAGTGGAATCCTTTTCGTGGTCGAGGAGAAGGGGTGACGTATGAGAGTTTACTCTGAACATCCATAAAAACTCTTGTGTCTTGTGTTCTTTTCATTCAGCATTATCCCACTCTTTATTTGTCGCTTCAAGTCAAAATAAATAGTTATGCACTTGAACTCCGTTCAAGAGTTTGTGACGACTTGTGAAGAATAGAAACAGATATTAAATTTTAACAAAGTTAATATCAAACGAAGGTTTTTGCGGTTAACAATATTTGGTTAACTCCATTCTATTGTTGACTCATTTCCTAACATAAAAACATCATTAATTTTATAAATCTTTTTCATCTAGTTTATTTATTTATATAATTTAGGTTTTGTTTGAAAATGGTCCAGAATTTAATTAATTTGAAATCTGTTTAATACAACACCGTTTCCAAACTGATTATTTATTTTAATCACATGCAATGAGAATGTATATGAATTTTAGACACTAAATTTTTTGGTTGAGAATTATTTTAAAATTACAAATTAGACGGTAAAAGATGAGTGTCTATACAAGTTCAAAAGATGATATTTATAAATGAGTTGTCAAAGAAATTATTTTGGGAGATATTTTATGTTGTAAGTTTTTTTTTATTAATTTGAAGTCTTTTAAAGGCTCAAATAACTTAACTTAATTATATATTGTTCTAAACATAATGATTTTCTATGAAGAATTTGATTAGTTATATATAGTTATAAAATATTACATTGACTTAAATAGTTTCCTGATTTTTTTTTTTAGAATTTATGGGTCACTATTATAATAAATAATTGTGTAAATGTCATCTTTTATGTAAATTAAAATAATGTGATTTAGTGTAAAATCAAGTTTATAAACTTTTGGGTGTACTTGTCAAGAATATAAATTAAGGATATCTAAGTGAAAATTTTAATTTTATGAAGGGGCTAAATTATAAATATTCAAACGAAAATAACTAACATGTTAGTTATTTTATAACGATGTAGTCCCCATTTGATGTACGATCAATTTCCTCTTTGCGTCTCCATCAATAGAGAGAAAAACTAATTTGACGTACTCATCAATTGGAAGATTCGTTCTATTTCTAAAGGAATAGAAGATTAAATAATCTTTTCATTCTAAGAAAGAGAATATGAGTACATGTATGCCTATGTTAATCACAATTTTATTTTCCCACGAATAATTTGAATTTAATTTAGATAAATCTAACAATTAGTAACAGAGTCATCCTAATTTATTTATGTGAGAAATTATATCATTTAAAATATATATATATATAGATTTATATGCATGGAATTTATAGATATACTTAAAAACATGTTATTCAGAATATATATATATTTTGATTTGTAATAATTTAAAATAAATTTTGTGTAAAATATAAAGCTTTATGATATTAGTTATCATGAAAACTAATGTATTTTAGGATTGAGGAATTTTATATTTGAGGGATATTAAAATTCTCTCTCTAAGGAATGATATAATATATAATATATATTGTAAATTTAAGAGGGAATTGAGGAGTATATGTTATTTTAGATATATATTAACTAAAAAAAAAAACTTATTGTATTATTTATATTTTATATAAGGATTAAAATAATACGATCAAACTTATTAATAAGTTTAGAATTCATAAAAGAGAAATTTATGTTCAAACTATATGATTTTTTTTAAAATTTGGTTTATTTTGTTCAATTAATTATTAATCAGGGATATTATCAATTTTAAATTCAATAATTAAGGTTTGTCCAAATGTATAATTTTATTTTTTTTAATAAAATTAAAAACTACAACATTTATCAAAACAAAATTACATGTTTATTCAATAAATAATATATTATAGATTTGGATTATATACAATAATATGACATTTAAATTCAAAATTAATGATATTATTGTTCATTAATTGAATTGTATGTATTGATAAAAATAATTACCAAAGTGACAATGTATTTTAAAATTGATTTAAAAATATTTTGAATGTTAGTATTGTTTAATTCAGTGATTATATTATTTGATCCAAGGATTGATAATTAATTGACTGAACTACATAAAAACTTATGATCGTAAACATGTAATAATTATAAAGTTTTATTTATGTGAATAATTAATCTATTCAAAGATATATTTAATTATTTGACATGTATTATTAATAATGTTTGATCATTACGGCAAAATACTATTACCGTCCAAATAATATTAATATTGTGTTAGGTATTTTGAGATGGGATAAATCATAATTTGAATTTAATTGTTACTTAAGATTATAAACATGAGCATGTTATTAATTTAATTTATTATTTGTTTAGTACATATGTTGCTAGTATCTGTTAATGCTAATTCAGTTATGATCCTTAATAGAAACAATTTTAAGGATTGGAAAGAGAACATTCTTATCGTTCTCGGATGCATAGATATCGACTTTCATTTAGAATGGATGAGCTCACTCCTAATACGGATGATAGTAACTCTCTTGATAAAAGAATATATGAGAAGTGGGAACGTTCTAATTGTTTTAGTCTTATGATCATAAAACGTGACAAACCTGAGACTTTTAAAGGTGCGGTATCTGATGAGATCACCAATGCTAAAGATTTCCTTGCCAAAATCGAAAAGTACTTTGAAAAAAGTGATAAAGAAGAAACTAGAACCCTTTTAAAGAGACTAATTTCAATGATGTTTAAAGGTAAGGAAGGCATAACGGAGTACATTATGGAAATGTCTGATGTTGCTTCTAAGTTAAAAGCACTCAAACTCGAGATGTCCAAAGACTTACTCGTACACTTGGTGCTTATATCTCTTTATGTTCAATTTAGTCAATTTCAGGTCTGTTATAACAATCAAAAGGGGAAATGGTCTCTTAATGAGCTCATTTTATTTTGTGTACAAGAGGAAGAGAGATTGAAGCAAAATAAGACTGTAAATGTTCATTTGGAAAGAACCTTTAAAGAAAGGGGCATAACGAGGAAAAATAAGGTTGCTAAAGATAAATTTTCAGCACTAAATAACGAACTAAAGCTCAACCTTAATTCAAAATTGATAAAAGTTGCTTCTTTTGTAAGGAGGATGGACATAAAAAAAAGAATGTCCTAAGTACCAAATTCGGCGTGTTAAGAAATGTACATTTCTTAATTTAGTCTATTTTAAAGTTAATTTAGTTACACTACCGAGACACTTGGTGGTTAGACTTTGGTGCTACTAGTCACGGGATGAAATTCGACCCGTGTGGCACTAGAATAGATCGACATAGATTCTAGCTAATAAGGTTTTTTACACAATGCAAGAAGAACTTAGAGAGAGAAAGATATTGAGAATAAGAATTGTATATTGAATACTTGATAATTATAATGTAATACCTTTGGGTATTTATAGGACTTATGACGTACTAAATTAGGAATTGCCTTATAATTACAAATTAATTACACTAATTTATGATATCCCTTCCTTAACTAGAATATCCCTTCTTATATTAGAATATCCTTTCTTAAATTAGAATATCTCTTCCTTAATTATAATATTTCTTCCTTAATTAGAACATCCCTTCTTAAATTAGAATATATCTTTCTTAACTAGAATATTCTTTAGGTTGGGTCTACTTAGGCGATTGGGCTTCCCCTTGGGGTAGGAAGATTACCTTGACAACTTCATCCTACAAATCCGCATCAAAAAACACAATTCATAAAGAAATTAGGTTGAAAATATAGAAAGGGGAAAAACGTACATCTAATATGAAAAATAAAGCTCATGCAAAACCAAGAAGATATTATAACAAGAAAGGGGAACTGTAACGCTCTTTTATATTATATCACCCAAAACCATAGTAGAATCAATCAACATTCTTTCACAGTAACTTCAGGAAAAATCAAGAAGATATGTCTGATGAAGAAGAGATATCGGACCATTTCCGCTGTAAAAGATCCGATGGTAAGCAATGGCGGTGTCGCTGTCCATCAATGGAAGGAATGAAATCTTGTCGGCTCCACAGTATCCAACTCTGACTCAGGAAGCAAAAAAAGAAAGTACTTGAATCTTTGAAAATTAAGAGAAGTGCGAGAAACAAAGTCAAAAATCAAGAACTCAACCCAGAAATCAAGGCCATAACAAAGGACGACACGGGCACTACTTCTAGACCCGCTAAAAGAAGCATGAATGCAGACATTTTCGAGGTATTGAACGGAGCTCTAAGGAAGATGAAGTTGAAGAGAGGGGATTTACCGTTAGAGCTGGTCAGAGAGTTCTTGAAAGGTAAAGTGGATAAGAAGAAGAATATAAAGAGAGAGGACGGCGGAAGAAAAGGACGGTGACAAAGATTAGGCGGAAGAGGACGGCGGTAAAGATTGGAGGAAGAGAGAAATTGAAGATTAGGTCGGGAAGCTTGAAGAGGAGATTAGAGGAAGGGATGTATTTTAATTAGGCAACATTGATTGGTGTGGAACCCAATCGCTACTATGCTAAAATAATAGTGAATGGTCACTTATCCAATCGCTACTAACACTTCAAAAAGGCGGTAAAACATGGCACCTCTTTTTTACGGTTTTTAATTTGGTTTAAAGAGATTGGTTTTGTAACCAATAATCATTATGTTAAGGTAGTAGCAATTGGTCTAAAAGCCAGTCGTTATTATAATTGTAGTAGCGATTGAATTTAAACACAATCGCCACTACATTGATAATAGTGATTGGCCTTTAGACCAATCGCTATATTTACTCGCTACATGGAATTTTTTTACTAATGCTTTCTTCTTGAAAGAGATGGAACTACTATGGTGGAGGAGGAAAGATGTAGATATTGAATGAGGCATGTTGCGAATGGAGACGTGGGACGATTTCAAGATCGAGTTCAAGCGCCAATTCTTCCCAAAGAATGCCGATTTTGAGGCACAAAAGCGGCTAAATCAAATTGTGCACAATAGGACCATCAAGGAGTACATGAAGGAGTTCTAATAGTTGATGCTCGAGTTACCTAATTTAACGGAACAAGAGGCCATGTTTGCGTCTGTTAATGGCCTAAAGACCTAGGCACGGTTAGAGTTGCAAAGGGCCAAGGTATAGAACGTCTCCGAGGTAATTGCAGTTGTAGAGAGTTTGATCGAGCTCAGGGTTTCCATGGACAGACCGAAGCTCGTCCGAGGTGATGAGGAGAATTGTGGGGGAGATCTCCCACATGACAAAGAGAAAGGTGGGGGAGACCGCCCACACAAGAAGGGGCCTGCATAAAATAACTCAGGGAGGCAACACGACGAAACGGGTAAGCCAAAAGTTTGTCATATTTGTGATGCTCACAATCACATAAAGTATATGTGCCCATTCAAAGAGGAAAAGGTTGTAGAAATTAAAGGAATTGAGTCCTCTGAGGAAGAGGAAGGGACTCTAATGGGATCATTAAAACAGCTCAATGTTGTGAAGAGTAGTATTGCGGAGCCGATCAAGGGAACAAAGAGGGGTTCAATGTTCGTGGAAGCTTTAATAAGGGAAAGGCGCATCAAGGACTAATAGATACAAGGGTTACTCACAACTTCATGCACGAAGGAGTAGCTAAGGCGTTGGGTCTTCGCATCAACCCAATGAGAGGAACGGTCATGTTCTTTAATGTAGCCAAGAAGGCTGCCGGGGAGACTAAGAAAGTGCACACCAAGATCAGAGATTGGACTGGGACAGTCTCGTTTACCTAAGTCCCTATGAAAGACTACGATGTAGTGTTGGGACTACAATGGTCTAATAAGGTATGTGATTGTATAATACCCTTTTCCGATTCACTAATCATTTTGAATCACGGGAATACTAACGTGATACCAACAAGCAGAGAATTAGAGGGAATGGGCATGCTCTCGGCAATGCGATACAACCGAGATCACAAATATGGTGAAGGAACATTTGCCACTTTAGCTAGGGTGGATGATGGGAAGGATTCCAAGGAGAAAAGGAAAGTATCCAAAGGAGTCGAGAGAGTGTGCGGGAAGGCCTTCGAGGGGCTCAAGGCTAAAGACACCAGACAACCATCATCTCCACAAGGTTTGGCCACATGCAACATTGGTCAAAGTTAGTATGCCTTCACTCATGTCAAATCCTTAAAGAAGGATGCAGATCGTGATTAAGCATCTTTGGACGGAGCCACCAAGAAGATGAAGAAAGGGGCATATCTGAAGAGGAGTGCACTCAAGGAAGGGGATCGATGAATGGAGAAGTTACCTCTCAACAATTGAAGTCTCTACAATCTGTACTCAAGGAGCTTGTGCGCAAATACGAGGGACCGATCAAAATGAGAGACGTGTAAGAAACATCTCATATTAGTTGGAGTTGGCCGTTATAAGTGAACCTGGTGTCGAGAATAGCAGGGGAAAGGAAGATCACTCATGGGATGCCTGGAAGTAGATTGAAAAGTATCGGTCTAAGGTCGTTCCTATGACGGCCACGACTTAGGTGTGGAAGAATGTCACGACACATTTAAATGGGGTGAATTTTTCAAGCCCACAATGGAGACTCTTTAGAAAGGTTCAAGGTTTTTATAACTTTTCCTTTTGTAGAACTCTCTAGAATTCTCTAGGAGTTCTTTGTTCTAGGTAGGTTGTGGAACTCTCTAGATTTCCCTAGGAGTTCTTTGTTCTTGGTAAGATCATAAAACTCTCTAGAATTCTTTAGGAGCTCCTAAAGTATGTAAATAGGAGAACTCTCTAAAATTCTCTAGGAGTTCTCAAAAGTATGTAGTTAGTAGAATTCTCTAGAAGTCTCTAGGAATCTTGGGTCTAGGTTAGGTTATACAAGTGTTTATAATAACCTAACTTAAGGTGGATCTAGAATAATCCATCAACTTGTATATAACCAAATCTTGTCCATAAACTAAGCACCTCACAATCTTGTACCTCACACTTGTAATAAACAAGATATTCTCCAAGTTTTTTCTCTCTCAAAGTGTCCCATCTTCTTGTATCTTTAGAAAGGATGACTAGATAGTATTGTGGCAATCTAGACTAGTGTCGTGCGGGATAAGGAAATATTCGGTGACCGAGTTTCAGCCCGTGACATTCTTCTACCATGGTAGTTGAATTCATAACATGTTATGAGACATCAAATTATGGTTTATGGCTAAGAATGTTTTCAACATGGTTGCGTATTATGGAAGGAATTGAAAGACAACTAAAATTGTACTATGACAACAGGTCAGTCATATTGTATTCCAATAACAACAAGAGTACAACAAAGCGCTTCTAGAGGGAATCGAACTCGTGACATTTTGGTTTCTTAAGCCAACTCTTTTTTTAGTTTTCCCAAAAAAAGGGTTGGCTTAAATAACCAAAAGGTCACGAGTTCGATTCCCTCTGGAAGCGTTTTGAGTTTAAGTGGGGGTATAATTGTGGGGTGTCAGGTTTGTTCTCCTTTAATTCCCAAAAAAAGTCATAATTTATTGACATTAAATTCCTTATTGTTAAAGAAAAAGAGTACAAAATAGAAAGTTAAGCATAGAACATATATGAACAAACTCCATGTTAGTAAATCCTCTTACAAAAGGCTTGGTACCCAAGGTCTTTCATGAGAACATTTCTCGCATGGGTATTTTTGTATTTGAAGATATTTAGTTTAAGTGGGAGTTTATATTATATTTTTGTTCTATGACTTTAAAGTATTGTGTATATATTTATTGTTAGGATCGATGACAACAATAGAAGGGTGGGCTGAATATTGTTGTACTATTTTTCACTTTTATGTGATTTTAATCTTGTTAAAGATTGAAAATATGTTTCTATTCTTAGACAAATCGTAGCAAGCTCTTGAACGGTTTCAAGTGCGGAAAATTCTTACGGGATTTGAAGCGGCAGATATAAGTCTAAATGAAGCAGTAAAGATATGAAACAAGATTTTGTGGATGTTCGAAGATGAAACTCCTAGGTCACCCTTCTTCTATTTCCAGAAGAATTCCACTAGAAGACATTGATTTGTATAGCCTCTACACAAGCCCACTCAGATCACAGGTCTTAACACTTGCTTGTTTTGAACTCCTAGTTATCACACTCTTTGTTGAACAGACAACGTTCTGTTCAACTTACAACACTGAAATTACTATAAAGTGCTCATAATAGTGCTCAGACAAACAATATTCGTTGGTGTGTGACGTACGGGATTTTAGTGTGCATATTGATTGAATATTTGGTAGAATGTTGCGTACGGGATAGTAGTGCACGAACTAATGGAATATTCGTATACGTGAAAGTTGTACATTTTGGCGTATTAAGCTAATGTAGAAGTATGTTGTTAGCGCAACACATATGTTGGCGCAACACTATTAATGCCTACTCGGTTGTTAGTGCAACACAGCTGTTGGCGCAACACTATTGTTTCCTGCTCGACTATGAGGGTAACACAGTTGTTGGCGCAACCCTGTTGTTTCTTACTCGGCTGTTAGCACAACATAGTTGTTGGCGTAACACTGATGTTGTCTACTCGGCTATTAGCGTAACACAACTGTGCTGATGGAGCAAGACTGTTGTCAGTGCTTCTTCAGACTGTTTTTAGCGCTTCTTCGGACTACTGTTAGTGCTTCTTCAGCTTTACCTGCGCATTAAAATATTTGCTGAACTTAGTTTTATTCATTTATCAACGCATCATCAAAACTATGTCGTATTGATTTTAATTATCCTAAATTCATTTTGATCAATTAAAGTGTTTTTCATAATTCAACTTAATTAATGATTTCCTTTTTAATCATAATTTAATAATTTTCCCCTATTTTCTTTTTTAACTTAATTCTAACATTTTTGTTTTTCAGTTATGATAATGTTTAAAAATATTCTATACAATAATGATAAAAGTTTGATCTTACTTAAATAAGATCAATTGAAAATTGACATGAAAATATCACCGTGCATGGAATTTTCATTCCTCACATTCATGATATGATTTATCGATTAATTGTATTGATTTATTTGATCATTGTTGGGTCTAGTAATGATTAAATGTATCTACGAGCTCGTTGGTCATATATTGATATAATTAATTGATAAGATTGTTTATACAACATATGATTGAGATGACACGGAACTTCTTGCGTATTATGGTTGATACATTTATTTTTGTACATACATGATCCCGTGGAAGATTGTTGGAATTTATGAGTCACTATTATAATAAATAATTGTACAAATATCATATTTTATATAAGTCAAAATAATGTTATCTAATATGAAATCAAGTTTATGGGTGTATTTGTCATGAATATAAAATAAGGATACTTAAGTGAAATTTATAATTTTATGAAGGGGCTAAATTAAAAATAATCTACCTAAGATCTTGAAAACCCACTGTTCTTGCCGTATAATTAACATTGGGTCATGAAATGAACCTAATGTACTTGAGAGACACATTAATAAGTATGGTGGATGTATATAGGGATCGTACTGAATTTAAACTTAGTCTAAAAAATAAATTTATTTTTATTAAAACTTTATGTATTCAAAATCTTTTAAATGATATAATATATTAGTAGTGTAGTGGTTTTAAAATAAAATTTGTATTCAGTTGAAGATCAGTTCTCTTTAAGTTTATTTAGATTTTAGATTTTGTTTACATTAAGTTTGAAGCATTCTAAATTTTTTTCATTGCAATATTCAAAGTCTTTTAAATCTAAATTTTTACTCCATCCATTTGATTATATTATGAGGAATAGGCTATAGGGTGCAGAGATTGTACGGGAAAAATGATACAATGGTGCCTTTCTCTAGTGGAGTGGACAATGTATTCAAAAGTAAGAATTAATAATTATCTGTCAAAAAGCGAGATAAATAATAATTCTAAAATTCCTAAATTTAATCTTGATAATGAGAAAATGAATTAGTTAAATAAAAGACATGTGTAACAAGGGCCACTGTTAAGAGATGTCTTCAAATGGACTTGTTCAATTTTGACATCATTAATTTTAAATAATTCTATTCATATTGTTTGTTATTTTTTAATTTTAATTTAACTCATAATAATTCTTATCCAAAGTATACTGAATTGGGTTTTTGTTGCTCGAATAGATATATCATTTACAATTACATAGTATAATAATGAAAATTTTATATTTTCAAAAATATAGAATTGATATGATTTACATTGACCTAGCTACTTATTTATTTGCTAGCTTAATTAATTTGACCTGACATAATTAATCTACATTTTCCCTTATAAGAAAAACAGTATTAATTTTAAGATTTAGAAGCAGTAACAGCATTGATGATGTGCTTCATCCCATCAACCTGAGTTTGGAGTGATATAATATAATCTATGGCTTCTTTCATCAAAGAACATTCATCCATGGCCTCCCCGCCAGGAACAAGACTTTTCAGCACTTGAGTTCTCTTTCTCACGAGCCTCCTCGACAAAATGCTCGCCGCGATTTTTTTGTCACTCATAGTGCGCCAACCGACGATATTCTTCCTCTTCTTTGATCTACTTTTTCTCAATAGTCTTGTACAATGTAATTGAACGGAAGTTATCTTGGTCATGAGTACTGAATTATAATTATTATTACTACGTGAGTACTTGCCCACTATGTGGTTGATTAAATGTTTGCTATTCGGGTCTTTTGAGGCATTCGTTATTATGGCTCGACGCCAATAGGTGGTACAACCGGCCACCATTCTAGTGGATGCCATGGCTAAGTCAGCGGAGAGCTTGATGGTGTTCTTTCTCTCCAAGAGAGAAGATTTCTTCATCGAAGAGCTGCAAGCTTTCATACCCATTATCCATTTCTTCATGAATAATTGCTTGAGAGAAGTACTTGAACTAGTCATTCTGCGAAATCAAAGGTTATATATATAATTGTTATTTTACATGAAATAAAGCATATGACTTTAAAAATGACCACATTTGCTTATCTTTATTCCATGAAAAATGGTGTCTATTGCTTTTTTTTTTGGTTTTCTTTGTAATTTGATATTGAAATCACTTACCTTGGCGTAGATCTCATAGTAGATAACTGATTGATCATGGAAACTACTATGAATTGGTAGACTCACCAAAGAAAGAAGAACACAGAGAGAGAGAGAGGGAGAGAGAGAGATGGAAGAAGGAAGAATGTAAGAGAAGCCCATATATGTGCAGGAAGGAAGATGGTGGTGGGGGCTGTTTGAGATAGACATGGCACATGCATGCACATGGGGATCCATACCCCACAATATTAGCCATTGTTTGCTAGCACTCATCTATTCTCTCTCCAATTTATTTTTAATTTAGCATTCTTTTTTACTTTTATCAATATCATATTAATTTCATCTTAAATTAATTCCCTATCAAGCTTTCAAATTCTTAATTTTATTCTTTTTATTCAACTCAAAATAATAAAATATTTTTCAATATGATAATGTTCAAATACATAAGTTGGTTCTTTATTTAAATAATATTAATTGGGTGTGATTTTGAGTAAGTAAATTTTTTTTTAATAAAAAATATAAATATATTAATATATAAAGATAAAATAGTTTAAAAAATAAATATAAAAAATTATTTTTTAATATTTAATTTTTGAATTGAGTAGTGTGTAATTGATAACAAATAAATAAAATAATATTTGATTATGATTAAACTTTTAAAAAATACTCCACCAAACTAATTTTAGGTTAATTTGTTCAATTAATTTGACTTATTTTAAAATTTTAACCCTAATCAAATATATTTTCATTCAATCTCTTATCAATAAAATCACTTAATATATTAACTAAAATACTAAAATAAAATAAAAAATATTTTAACATTATTAAAATAATACTTTTTAAGAAAAATATTATCTTCTCAAAACCTTTGTCATCAACTATTAAAGAATCCCTAAATTGCAAAAAGACAGTCAATTTCTTCTCTGGATTTTTTTTTGGCATATTATTTCTTATGACCTTTGGCTCTATATATAAATAAAATTTTACCTTTATAAAAAATAGTTGTTTGTAAAGTTACTCACGATCCATCGTACTGGAGTGATTCAGAAGAACTATTAGGGTCATAAAGTTTTTACAAATAAAATTCAAGCTAATTAAAAAAATAAAAATAAAGAGAAATCTGAGAATTAAAAATTGTCATTTTAAATTTAACATAGAATATGACAAATATGATTAGTAAACATTTAAAAATAATTTAAATTTTAACTAAGAATATTGTAATATAATGTAGGATTATGAATAAAAATTGTCATTTTAAACATTTTAGAATATATCGGGGATCATACATAAATAAATAAATCAATAAATAAATAAGAATAGGCATTATGATTATATAATCTATACTTTTGTTAATTTACCTTTATTTATTAATTACTAATTAGATATTTTCTCAGATTATCATTTTTAAATAGTTAATGATTGCATGTAATTAACTAATGAGTAATTATCTTAATGTTCTAGTTTTAATTTTTTGTCAGATAATTTTTAATTTAAGAAATTGTTTTCTCTTTAAATCGCAAAACAAACAAAGACTTTATAGTCAGATAGATAGTGAGAGTCTTGTTTCTTTAAAAAAAGTAAGTACTAAAAAAATTACAAACTGATTGAAGAATAGGAAACAATTAAGTTCTCTTAAGCTCGTACAAATCAACCCCACCAAACACATGCATATATATATATATATATATATATATATATATATATATATATATATATATATATTATATATATATATATATATATATATATATATATATATATATATATATATATATATATATATATGCCTATTTATTTCAATATTTTTTTTTACATTCATCATGTTTGTAAAAAAAATATATCTAAAAATAATTTAAAGAAACTAATTAACTAAAGAATAATGTTAACCAAACTTAACTAAAAATACATTTAAATATAATTCAAAGAATATTAATCTTATATCAAACCAAAAATAATCACATTAAAAGTAAATAAATAAATTCACAATTGGTAGGTATACATTGTCATTTTTTTAAGAGGATATAAAGTTGAGATATGAAAACTTATGAAAAAAATATCAATTTTAAAATGAGCTTAATATATAAGTAAATTACTTATAATAAATTATAATCTATATTGTATGATGCAGAGGGCTATATATTTAATTACTAGAAGGATACGTTAAGCATAATTCTCTCTAACAATATAATCATTTTCTCTATTAAATATTACAAATTTACATGACCAATAGTTATTAAGACTACCAACTCTTACAAGATTAAACACAACATATACTCATCTATTTCCATTACAATAGTAAAATTAAAGCCAAAATTAAGTCTAGGCTTACAAAGAGACATTATACTAAACCTAAAAATTAAGATGAGATATATAAGATTTGATAATGAATAAATTAATCAATATATTTTAAGACGGATATATAATTTAGACAAATAACTGAATTAACAATTCATAATTACCCATAGTTAGAACTTAAAACTTATTTGTTGTGTTACAAAATATATTGATAATAGAATTGATGGAGAAATTTTGTAAGTATAAACTAACTTCATACTATGAATTAGAGTAGTTAAATAAAGTTTATGTGTTTTTAGTTAATATTTAATTTGTTCAATTTTAAATTTTTGTTGTTTTAAATATGAAATCAATATGTGTTTGAATAAAAATTATTGTTTGGTACTGTTCTAATTTAATGGTTGCTGTTATATTTTTTATTGTTATTGTCTATTTATTATATATTTATTCTATTATAAAATGTTATTTACAGTGAATTAATTTTAGTTTTTGTAATTATTAGAGTATTTATTTGAAATTGTACGTTATTCTAATCATTCATTTTTATTTGATTTTATATAATTAACTATGTAAAATTAGCTTACAAGAAATCAATAAATAATTCAATTTAATAAAAGGATATTAAAAAATTATAAAGTCAACATAATATTAGATAATCAGTATACAACTCATCCGTCACATATAGGCTTAATAAATATAAACTAGTCAAATATGAACTTAATTTTAAAAAAACATTAACCTTTTGAACATAATATATATATATATATATATATATATATATATATATATATATATATATATTTTAAAAATAAACAAATCTGAAAATAGATCAACCCTAGTTAATATAAGTTGGAAGATCTCGTGCGATACACATGAATAAAAATATATTATTACAACGTCCCGCATTCATTAAATTTTATTTTGAATTTAAAATATAAAGTATTATTAGCCTAGTTGGTTAAAAAGTTATACTTATTTTTGTTAAGTTGCGAGTTCGAAACATACCTATAGCATTTTTAATTTTATTTTTAACCGTTTTAAGTTTATGGGCGGGTCAACCCAGAATCCGACCAAAATATCCATTACTATCACATGTATATCCAAATTAACCACAGCTATCAACCCGTTAATTCGAAGACTTTTAAAATTAAGCATCATTATATATATATATATATATAGATTAAGATATAAATTAGCTAATTTTGAAATCTAATTTTGAAATGATTTAGAAAAACACATCATTCAAATAATTTATCATCCTATTAAATATAATTTTTTTTATAATTTAAATTACTAATATATGTATATATATTATAATATTTTAAATATTATTACAAATGATATTTTTTTACTTTGAAAATGATTATTACTAATGAATTTTATTATTTTTATCCTAATAAACTATTTTACATTAAATAATTTGTTTTCCAAATAGATAAAATATTATTAAAATAATAAGGTCAAACAAGCCCTATTAATAAATTTTAATATGAACAATAAATTTTCTTAAAAAATATTAATATGAGAAAAAGGTTTGAAACCCAAGATTACAGGGTTAGGCTTGATTGTTGTGCATTTTACTCTAAAAGAAGCTCAAAAGACAATGTTATATTATTGTATCATAATTTACTATAATTAATACTATAACATTATTGTCCAATAGAATTATCCTAATATTTATCTATTAAAATTATTAATATTTTTAATTTAAAAAAATCACTATTCGCAATACTTTAAAGCAAATAAAGGAAAAGAGGAAATGTTGATGATAATCACATGAAAACAGGAAAAAGGGTGAATTGGCAGGATCCGGAAAACATGCTGATCCGTATCATATACCTTAAGGGTCCCACTTATCAAATTAAAATTCATCTTTATTATGTCTTGTTTGAATTCAATATATTGGATTTTTATCATAGTTCCATATTTTAGATGAATTTAAATTTTGATAGATCGATTATCATGTATGTATTCATAAAAATGTTCAAAACTATTTTGGATCTAGAAGTACATTTTTTTTTTCCAAATTAACCGTCAAATATAATGTTACCACCCTCTTATTCAATAGTAAACCAACTGCGAATCCAACTTACACTTGTACACGCTTCTTATCTCTCGACAACTTAATCACCAATCACAATCACACTTTCATATACCTCTTATACCATCGGTAAACCAACCACTAATCTCAATCGACCTCTAATCATATCACCACGTGATATTTTTGTATCTGGCCTCTTATATACATCGTTAATAAGTTTAAACTTTTATATATGATAATTAATATACTTTAAATTTATAAACTTTATATATTTGATATTGTATTTAATTAAAATATATATATATATATGAATTGAATACCCACACTTTTGTTTTAACATCACCCAAGTAAATTTTTTTCTTTATAGGTATGATCCTCTACTTTCTTTCATGCATTATTTTTTCAGACTTTGTTTTCTCTCCAGCTAGAATTGCTCTTGACAATATAGATCTTTGATTTAGGGGACTTTATTAGCTCCCTCATTGTTTCAACTAACCAGTTTACTATCTTTTTATACTATTATTTTTTCAGTAAATTTCAGTCTTTAATATAATGTAAATTTAATTGGACGGTTGTTTTTTACATTTTCTCTTTGTTAAGCACAACCTCTCATTTCTATGCGTGCATCAGTAGCCTTATGGTTTCATTTTTTAGTCAAAAGAGATTTGATATTTTATTATAACCAATCTTACAAATTTCTTCTTTATTCCTCAGCTTTCTTGCTGCATTTTCTTTAAAAAAAAAATCAGCAATTAGTTCCTTACCTCTATTGCATTCTTGGATAATTTCTTTAGCAATCCTAATAATTTCTGTTAGGATCTAGGTAGCCGCTGGAGGACCGGGGTTGGACCGGTTAGCGGTTCTTACTCGAAGGGTGGTGGTTAATCCGGTTAGAGATTAACACCGGGTTTCAATACTACACAAATTGTCACAAACCCTTGAACTAGGTTCAAGCGCGGAAGAGGCTTGTTTCAGGTTGAAGCAGCACACTTGTATGATAGGCAGAACCGGTTTCGGATGATGAAGGTTACAGAAAATGATGGGTCGGTTTCGGTAACTTGGTGATTCGGCTTTTAGTAGGTTAGAGCGGTACGGATCGGTTAGATAATGGAACCGGCAGAAAGTAAATGACAAGACATATTTTATGGATGTTCGGAGATAAGACTCCTACGTCACCCCTTCCTCTCGAAATCGCGAGAAGGATATTCACTAAGGAATACAAGTACAATCCGATCAAGACTTATTTCCTGCTTGATAACACTCTTACAATTTGCACCGAAATTGTAAAACACACACTTCAACTTTAGCACTTAGGCTTTTTCTAGAATACACTGTTTGGAACATGTAAATTAAATGCTCTTAGAATCTCTTGTTATCCCTCTTGTCTCACTGTGTCCCGCATTTACTCTTCTTCAACTGCCCCTTTTATAGATGAAATATGCCAACGGTCATATTTCATCTCCTTGAATCTGATTGGCTGAGAAGAGGTGCAGAGGTTCAGTGTTTCAGACCCTGCGGTCATCTTTTCAGACCTGACGGTCAACCTCAGACCTGACGGTCTGTTCTTCCGGTGTGTAAGACAAACCTGTTAAGTTTGTCTTTTACTCAATGTGGACACTGTCTGTTAGACAGTTGTCTATACTTGGAAGATCTCCTTTCTGACTTATCCCGAAGTGGAAAGATCTTGTAGGACTATCTTCTGCAGCCTGCAGACTTTCCTCAGACTTGTATGGATATGGAAGTGTTCAGTCTAATCCTTTGGTATCATTCTCAACAGATACCCGAATTGTCTTCTTGTGTTGGTCGTATCATTCGACTTAACCGAATGGCTTCCGGTGTGAGTAGTATAACCGGACTTCTTCCGGTTATTCCTCTGCCTTGTGGCTGATCGGCTGTCTGATGTTTCCGGTTTTAAGCTTTGGCCGATCCTTTCTTTGTGCGGTCATGTTCCAAGTGTTCCTAGTCGGTTTATTGACTTGACCGGCTAGTTTTCTTTAGCCGGTTCTTTTGTTTGACCGGTCCGGTTCCTTGTTCCTGCATGGAAGGTTTATTTAAGTTAGGTTTATGTGAACCGGTCTAATTTTATCTAACAATTTCCTTTTCAGCTATCTCCCTTAAATTTTCTATCACAAATTCTTTGATTTCCTTATCCTTATTGCTTTTCTTTCTTTCCATTTTAGTTAAGAACAAAACACATCAACAAAGTAGAACAATTACAGAACATAGTACACCATAAACCTTAGCTATTACAAAATAGGGTAAACCAAAAACCCTACCCTTCCAACCAAGCTTTACAAATGAATGACCGACCTAGATGTTAGAGACAATATCGTGACGTTCATGCTCATTGTGCCGATTGTGTCGTTCGTGTCGATCGTGCGCACGTTCTTCATTTGACAAGTGACCCTATGCGATTAGCAACCGCGACCACAACAAGCGAACTACGACCTTGATACCCTGTGCGATTAGCAATAGTCGATTGTTCTGTTCGTGTCGATCGTGTCGTTCGTGCCGATCATGCTTTCGTGATGAGAGAATTTGCTGCCGAAATTTTTCCCGTAAAATATTGCATGTAATCTCCAAAGCTTTTCTTTATCTTCCTTTTGGAGAACGGTTTCTTCCTTCACTTCTATATGACACTCTAAAATGAAGTGAAACTAGTTTCACTGAATAACTTTTTATTCACTTCTTTAATAAACAATTAAATATATATATATTAAAATTTTTATTTGTATTAATTGTTTTATAATCTATATAATGATATATTAAATATAAATATATATAACATCATACTTATAAATTCATTTGTTATATATTTAAATTAAATTGTATTAATTATTTTATAATTTATATAATTATATATTAAACATATATATATATAAATATATTTAAAACTTCATTTGTGACATATTTAAATAATTTGTATTAATTATTTTATAATTTATTTAATAGAAGTGAAACGAGAGTTACCTAGTAAAATATAATTATGTAATTTTTATGTAAAACAACTAACACATTCATGTAAAAACATTTATGCGTTCATGTAAAATTATTTATGCCTTAATGTAAATGTACTAGAAAAAAAGAGATGAAACAAGCGCTAACGAGTGAAGATTATTTCACTTATATTTACAACACTAAAAAAGATAAAACATGCGCTACCTAGTGAAGTTTACTTCACATATATTTACAAAGCTGATTTGAGTGAAACAAACGCTACCTTGTGAAGTTTGCTTCAATTCTATTTACAATGCTAATAGGAGTGAAACAAACGTTACATAGTGAGGTTTTCTATACTTCTATTTACCGCACTGATAGGAATGAAACAAGTACTATCTAGTGAAACAAATGTTACCTAGTGAAGTTTGCTTCACTTCTATTTATAGCGCTATTAGCACTGTAAATAGAAATGAAGCTACCTTCACTCTAAAATGTTTTCCCTTTATGTCACTTCAACTATCATGATCATTTCACATCAATTCTCAGTTCTTATAGTATTGGAGTCCTTTTTAACTCTTCCATCAATCCTAAGTCCTTATTAATTAATTTGTGATATATTTAAATTAATTTTTATTAATTATTTTATAATTTATATAATTATATATGATATATATATATATATATATATATCAACATAATTAAAAATTAATTTGTGATGTATTAAAATAAAAATAAATTAATTTATTCAATTATTTGTCTCTTTTTATGAATATATATATATATATATATATATATATATATATATATATACAAAATTGTAAAATAAATGTGAAACTAGCTTCACTAAATAATGTTTCTTTCACATTCATATTTATTTACGGTATAAATAAATGTGAAGCTACCTTCATTGAATAGAGCTTCATTCATATTTATTTACAGTTTAAATAAATGTGAATCTAGCTTCACTAAATAGGGCTTCCTTCACATTTATTTACACTTTTCATAAATATAAAGCTAGCTTCACTCTAGGGCGCTCCTTTCAGTTTTAATTACACTATAAATAAATGTGAAACTAACTTCTCAGAAGGAATAATTGAAATAAATAGACATTTCCCCCTACACTCCCACTGTTCATTTTCTCTCTCAGTGATCATCTATCAACTTTCAAACCCTATGACTATTCTTCTCCACTAAAATCTTCATGCGAAAATAACAAAAAATGACAACAACGACATGCTCGTGGAGGTATCCAACAGACAAGAAATCGTCGTCCTGGCGGTATCTAACAATAAAAAATCTCCCATGTATCCGACCACATCAACGAAATTATCCCTATATTCAACAACAATGCCAACGATAAATTAGAGAGTTAGTGTATTTTGATTAATACTGTGTTTCTAGTATTTTCGTTAGAGTATTTTATTTCATTTGTAAATTACTGATTTTTTTCTTTTACTAAATTTTTTATTTTGTAAGGTTATAGAGAAGAAATATGAAACGAAGAGGAAGACGAAGTCATCGAAAACCGTTGAATCATTGTCTATTCTCGCTTCTATAGCTACCGCTACACTTGTCGATGAAGAAATACTAAATCTTCTAAAAGAAGGAATGTCATTTTTAAACCAGAACCTCCCTGAATGACTTTTCAACATGATTCAAAACCTTAATCAAGAATAGAAGGAAGTTGTGAAGAAAATTGAGTTTGGTTCCCTTCTTACATTAGGCCTCTCTAAGTGCCCCATTCATTTGTCTAAACACGCCGTGACCATTTTTTATGTCAACAAGAGTTATCTGGTATTGGCCAACGATGATGGGATCTTTATCGATGAAGACCTTGTACGGACACGCATGACCTTGTATTTGTTATATTATTGAGGGCTTGGAGGGTAAGATGGTCCTAAGTGAAACAAGGGGAGGTCTTGAAACAAATCTTATGATATCAATGATATTAAATACTAAAGTTCATAAAACAATTTCAAAATTGACTTCGTTATCTATGTTGTCTTAAGTTTTCTATGGACAGTTCAAAATTCACGATGTAGGTAAACATTTTTTGAAATTTATTATATATCTAATTGTATTTGAGAATACTTATACATGTATTATATTAATGTAGGTTGCAAATTCTCAAATCCTTAATGGATGTTGACAATATATATAACTTTAATTGGTGAAAATTCACAATAAGATGAATGGTTGAAAATGCCATAAAAAAATCAACAATCCCTTTTTTATGGACTTCTAACATTTTTATTGATAAATATTCTATTAAAATATAAGTATTCACTTATTTATGTTTGATAAATATTAAATATTCACTAACATGATTACTTTTTCTTTTAATTTTGCTACCTCGATGGAAGGACCTGAATACGAGTTAAGCTGTAATATAGAGTAGCTCTTTTATACTAGTAGTTTCAGTTATTTATTTATGTTGCTTTACTACGTGCATAAACTCTTTGTATGTACACGAGTTAAAGAAAATTTTGTATGAATTGATAATCATTATTATTATCAATGATAATCGGATTTAAAGATAATTAGACTACATTCCATTCCATTCCATTACAGAGGAATAATGTTTGGTTTCATGTAAAAAACGAGTTATAATCTTAAAAATATAATTATCTAGAGGAATAGTGACTTCAAGTACTTGAAAAATGAAATATATGCCTGCAATTCGATATTATGCATTCCTTAAAAGCAAAATATGATTACATAACTTGTTTAAATCATTCATAATGCTTGGTTTCATGTAAAAAACCAGTTATATTCCTTGAAAATATATTTTTATAGAAAACTTACGTCTTCAAATGTCTGTAATTTTCATATAAAACCACTAACACATTAATATAAAAACATTTATATCTTCATGTAAAAGTATTTATGTCTTCATGTAATCCCTACTAGAGAATAACTTGCTTCACTTCTATTTACATTGCTTATAGAAGTGAAACTAACGATACCTAGTAAAGCTTGATTCATTTCTATTTACAACGCTAATAAGAAGGAAACAACCGCTACCCACTGTAAATAAATTTGAAGTTAGTTTCACTCTATTGCGATTCCTTCATTTTTATTTACACTGTAAATAAATGTGAAGATAGCTTCACTAAATAACGATTCGTTCACTTTTATTTAAAATGTAAAATTGAGTGAAACTACCTTAATCCTGAATAAATATTTATTATTTATAACAAAATGTTTTATTATTAATTAATTTATAATTATGTTATTAATTAAATTATGAACAAAATATTTTTCCGTTACGTCCTTCAACTATCATCATCATTTCACATCAATCCTTAGTCCTTATATTACTATAGTCCTTATCAATGATAATCATTTAAGGATGGACTACATTCCATTCCATTACAACATTAATTGATAATTTACATGATAAATTCTTCTATTTACGCCTATAATTCAAAATAATCTATAGTTACAATCCTCATCTCCATTAAAGATGTTTTCCACCACAGGTGGACATTCTTCATCTTCATTGAAGATGTTTTCCACCACATGTGAACATTCTTATTCTTCTTTAATATTTTACAACACATGTGGACATTATTTATGTTCATTGAAGATGTTTTCCATCAAAAGAATCTCCCAAAGTTGAGGCATGTCACCATGCCAAAGCACAACTCCTCTTTGTTCAAGAGGAACTTCATCTCCTTCTAGTTAGAGCTACTTTTCTTGAGAAACATTTGGTGGACTATGGTTCCTGAGAACAATACGTGCGGGAGTCTGAACAATTATTGGAATTGGATTTCCAAAGCCCTATCCATGAGATCCATTGCAACAAATTTCTGGACAATTTTTGTCTAATTGGATTTCTATGAAACCCTTACAAGAAACTACTCAGCCATGGTTTTGGTTGACGAAAACTTCGAAAAGGAACAGCAGTATGTTAAAATAAGTCGTCAATAAATGAAAATTTGTGTCAAGATTTGAAAAACACATACCATGAGCTAGAAACTAGGGTTTTGGGTTGGGATAAGATTATCAAAGGAGAGAGTTAAATATATATAAGTGAGTTAAGCACTAATGAGTGAAGATTCCTTTACTTCTATTTACAGCACTAATAGAAATTAAACAAGCGCTACCTAATAAATTTTGATTCACTTCTATTTACAGCGCTAATAGAAGTGAAACATGCACTACCTAGTGAAGTTTGCTTCACTTTTATTTACAACGCTAATAGAAAGTAAAGCAAGCGCTACCGAGTGAAGCTTACTTCACTAATATTAAATTATTTTTTATAAACTAATAAAGCTTTACCGCACATTGTCTTACAGACTCTCTCTCTATCTACCCTTTCATGCTTGTTGATTTTCTTTACACTACTCGTTCGCCTATTTTCTAATTAAAATCGTAAATGCTTATTTTCTCTTCTGAATTCACTCTATTTTTCGCATTTGAAGTAACTTCTCTTCCGGTATCTCTTCCTTTGGCACGATATCAAATATTTATGAAAAGTGTTTATGAAGTAGTGGTCTTGTCAACAAAAATGGTAAAAAAAGGTTTATCATTCGAGTTTTTCTTAATTGTTTTGAAGATATACGATTATCTCTTATTTCATAATCAAGATTCACATAAACAAATTATTCCATTTATTGAATCAATGACAAAAATGGAAAATCAAAATAGAAGGTAACTCATTTAAAGTAAATAATGTATATATTTGATTGCTTTCTATTTTAATATTGTAGTTGTTCAATTCTTCTATTTACGCTATACACATATTATTTGTAGAGTTCAACTAAGGAAAAGAAAACCCATAGCATCAAGCAAGCACTCGACACCCTAGAACATACTGACAATAATAGCAAATGAAGAATTTAATGAGAAACCTCTTAAGAAAAGAAAGTTTTTTGAAGCTCCACTATTTAAGACTCGAATCTCTCTAATGGGCCATTGTAACCTCATTCAAAATTTATCTGAAGAACAAAAAGATGTAGTGAGGGACATTAGATTTGGTTCTCTTCTTTAACTTGGCATATCTAAATGCCTAGTGAATTTCTCCCAAAGCATTGTGAGTCTCTTCAAATCCAGAAGGAGATACATCATTTTGAATAGTAGAGAGGAGATTTAGATTGAAGAAGAGGATGTTAAATGTGTATTGAACATCCTGAGAGAGGAATTAGAAATTGAAGAGTCCATGGGAGTCGACTTAGACAAGTAGGAGTACAAGGACAATCTGAAGGCGTGGAGAAGGATAACAAGGGAGGTCCTCAAACCTATGAAATGTATAAAAGAATTCTATAGAACAAAGCTGGAGACATCAACTTTCAAATAGAATTCGTTGTTTATGTTGTCTTCAGTTTTTTATGGACTTCTAAAAATCCACAATGCAGGTATAACCAAACTTCTTAATAAAAATTGATGTAAAACTATTTCAACCTTCATGTAATACTATTTCATCCTTCATATAAAATGATTTAAGCCTTCATGTTAAGCACTATAATATTTCTTTTGCAGATTCAAAATTTAGAAATCCATACAGGATGTATCTAAAATAAAAGATTTCAACTATTACAAGTTTACCTTAGAAGGACTTGTGGATAATGTTCTTAAGTGGCACGAAAACAAGACATCATTTGATATGGATCACTAACGATTGTTTCGGTGAGTTTTTAAATGATATCTAAGTATCATGTTGTAGGTTATTAATTTTTAATTCATGAACATAATATATTTATAGAATAGCTGTTCCATTTTGACCGAGTCATTGAGCACAAGGTATAAAGAAACATCACAAGGATTTTCCCAATTTTGGGATGCTGGGATAACAATAAGATGTACGAGAGGATAAAGTATGAGTCCAAATATGAGGGGGTTTGGACAAGGTAGAGCTATTGATTGCTACACATTCCAATGATAGAAGAGAATGAGGATCCTTTAAAGGATCTAACTGAGAAGGAGCTACTTAAGAAGGACTTATTCTTTTTACAATATAGGAAGGAGATAAAAGGAGCTACCTTATAAAGAGTAACCTTAAAAGGAGCATCGTCTGAATCAACAACCTTAGAATGAGAAATCTCAACATGAGAATATGATGCCTAATATGGCCATGAGACCACCTCTTGCCTTTATGAAAGATGTTTACTGACGCTATAGAAACATTGGCACTAGTGTTATCTCTTACTGCTGCCTTTGTAAATAAATGCATAGACAAGCAACACAAATCTCTATATCGAATATTTTGAACTTCTTTTGAATCAACATTACTGTTGTTCACTGTTGAATTTGTTACTCCAAAATATCCATTTTTTGCGGTTCTAGTCCACCCACTTAATATCAAGTCAGTAGAAATATTCATCAGATTTTTCATCGTGAATATCTTCAGAATACGAGAGCACAAAATTTCACCAAAATCAAATTTACGACAATTACACTCAATGCTATCACATTTTTTATCCATTGTAACTATATGATGGTATCTCCTCTTATGGGGAGTTATTTTATATTTTGTGTGTTTATCAACATCCTCAAACATTTTTACACCACAATCATGTGACATAAATCATTGCTTTTCAAAACACTTAAATACCTCTAGAGTATAAACACTACTTGCATCCTTTAAGATCTTTAAGATCTCAATGGAGTAGGACAAAATTAGCACACTAGTAATTGATTTGAAATCAACTTTTAACTCATTATATATATGTTACTCAATTAGTGTGTTGAAGTGTTTGAAAATTTCAAGAACTTATGTTTGTAAAAGACATAAATTTTCAAGAGATTGTTCATGCTCTCACTTTTTTGTGTTGTAGTCATATTAGCACAAAATATATATCGTCCAAATGCTAAAGCCCAATTTTTTATAATGCAAAATATACGCTTCAACCCATCATTGTCCTCAAGCACATACTTTATCAACATTTAATTCCAGGCTTCGAGGAATTCTCTCTCTTCATCAAAATTATATATACATGAAGAAAAATTCTTTGAAAACTCTTTGAACTCATGAAACACGTCACTTAAATGTATGGCTGCATTTTAAAAAATGTGCCAAACACACAGATGATGGTTTGTTTCAGGATATTTAGATGTCAAGGCCTTATCCATCGCCACATCTATGAGAATGGTTGTTGGTTTTTTACCAAACATAGTTGTGGTACAAGTCTCAAACAATTCAAAAGTCAAAGCAGTTTCATCGCATAATAGAGCGACACCAAAATTAATAGATTGTTTGTGATGATTAACATCTACAAACAACCTAATTGGACGACCTTCGTTATTCTTCTAATAGGTCATGTCAAAACAAACCACGTTTCTAAAATATCCAAAATCAGATAGAATCTTAGAATTAGACAAAAAAATATAAATTATTAAATCGTGCTGATCATTAAATTACATTTTATAAATTTATTCTAAATCACCAAGTTAGGTTATAAGATCAAGATTGAAAGTTTGTATTATTGTTAACAAAAAGTCTAAAGAAGGAGAAAATAAGTGAAGTACGAAAATGATGCAAATGACAAGCATCAATAGATTCCAATAAACAAATGTGAGAAACATCATGATAATCCATTTCTATAGCCCTCTCTTCATCCATCACTATATTTATCGTGCTATCATTACTGTAGTATACTATTACACTTTTGTCTACACTTGGCACCACCAACATCAAATCTTTTTCTATTTCTTTAGTGTTACCTCCTTTAATAATTATCAACGTTATACGATCTTGTTTCTAAGATGTGATGAATAGTTTCGGCAGTTGAAAAACATAAAAATTTTAGTTTTCAACTCATAAGCAATGTCACATGGATGAAGAATCAGATCAAAATTATATTGTTCAAAGACTAAAGTTTGTCAGCTCTAGGGACATCATGGCACTTATGATTATATAGCTTAACCTCATACGGTTCCTCATCAACATTACTTTTTGCTTTTATTAATATTTTTGTCCCTACATAAAAACCATTTTTATTTAGTTTCCAAAAGTTTATATATTTAAAAATAAAATGAAGCGAATCTTGTTAAAAGACTCACAATTAATTGTAAGGACCCATCTCCCATTCAATATTGCCTTGAATACTTTGAGAGTTCTACCGCATTCACCATTAGCATCATTCATAGCTATAACATGAGTAACATTATTTCTCCACAACTTAGACACCCTTGCACCACAAGTACCAACAAATTTCACCATCAACAACTATGTCAAACAATTATATTATCTCTTAAAAGAACATGGTCATTACATACAATATTACATCATATGAACATGGTTAGTAGAGAGAATAATTCATTATCTTCACAATATAATGCATTACCTCAAAAAAAATAATTTGTTTGCCTACAGCGACTAAGACAATTTTGTTGTTTGTTGTCTGCATATTAAGAAATGGGACATTGTTATTTAAAAAAATAACTTTTTCTAACATCATAGTAGCATTTCTTGGAAATAATTTATGAAACCAAAGTATGGTTTCCTAAATATGAACAATTTCATTGAACGTAACATTTTCGAAGTAGAGTTTCCTAAATATGAACAAAATAGAACTATTTCATTAAACATAATATTTTTGAAGTAGAGTTTCCTATATATGAACAAAATATGCGTGTGTACCATTCTCAAAGTAGGGTTTCATAAATATGAACAAAAATGATCAATTTTGTTGTACGTACCATTTTCGCGAGCTACGGAGATGGTTATGGTAAAAAACTTTGAAGTAAAGTGAGAAATCGTGAATCGCCGTGAGAGAGAGCGCCATATTCGAATTGCTGTGAAAGAGAAAACTGGAGAGAGAGAATAATCATAAACAAGTATAAAATTTGTATTAATGATATATTAATTTGTATTAAAAATTACAAGCGAAGCGCAACCGAGTGAAACTTTCTTCGCTTCTATTAGCGTTTTAAATAGAAGTGACACAAACTTCACTAGATAGAGTTTGTTTCACTCTTATTAGCGCTGTAAATAGAAGTGAAGCAAACTTCACTAGGAAGCGCTTGTTTCACTTCTATAGCGATGTAAAAATAAGTGAAGAAAGCTTCACTGAATAGCGCGTGTTTCACTTTTATTAGTAGCGTTTTAAATAGAAGTAAAACAATCATCACTAGGTAGCGTTTGTTTCACTTATATTAGCGCGGTTTTAGGGTTTTACCTAGTTAACAAACAACTTCATTCAGACACTTTGGTAAGACGATTAAAACAGAAAAGAAGATGAACATTCTCTTGCTCTTTTTTTTCCAGTCTCGTTGGTGAAAAGAGAGATAAAGTGACTATTCATTTTCTTTTTTGATTTCAATCATCTTCACAATTTTTTCGGATGAAGTCGTCTGTTAACCTGAATCTGTAAAAAGAAACCAAAAACTCAACCGACGATTTCTAACAAAGAAATCGAAGATGTACAACATCAAGTTGCTACAAACTTCAAGGGATCCAAGGTTGCATTAACATAATCCCAAAGACCACAAAGAACCTTCGATGTCTCCACCAACAAATTTCATTTTTTTGAGAAGATTGTAGCAAAGAAGATTTGTTCTAGACATTGAAAAAATGATGAAAGAGAAAGTGAATAGTGGGAGTGCAAATGGAAAAGTTTTTATATATTTAAAATATTACTTCAGTGAAGCTAGCTTCACTTTTATTAACAATGTAAATAAAAGTGAAGCAAGTGAACATGAATGAAGATAGATTCACTTCTATTTAAATTGTAAAAAGAATTGAAGCAAGTGCACATGAGAGAAACTTGTTTTACTTCTATTAGTACTATAAATAGAGGTAAAGCAAGCTTCACTAGGTAAAGCTTATTTCAATTCTATCAGCGCTGTAAAAACAAAGTGAAGCAAGCTTCACTAAGTAGTGCTTGTTTTACTCATATAAGTGTTGTAAATATAAGTTAAACAAGCTTCACTAGGTTGCGCTTGTTTTACTCTCATAAGCGTTGTAGATACCTAGTGAAGCAAGCTTCACTCGTTAGCACTCATTTCATCTTTTTTAGCGCTGTAAATATAAATGAAGCAATCTTCAATTGTTAGCACTTGTTTCATATTTTATTCTCTAGTAGGATTTACATGAAGGTATAAATATTTTTACATGAATGTGTTAGTGGTTTTACATGAAAGTTATAAGACTTATGTAAACGGAGTGAAGCAAGTTTAAATGAATAACGCTTCCTTCACTCCTTTTTACATTATAAGACTGATGTAAAAGTAATATAAAATTAAGTGAAGCGAAGGAAGTTTCACTCTTTTACGTTTCTTAGGATGGTGATGTAAAACGGAGTGAAGCGAAGGAAGCTTCACTTTGTGCTTTTAAGGCGGGTGATGTTAAATAGAGTGAAGCGAAGGAAGCTTCACTCATTTCCGCTTCTCAAGCTGAACCCGGAAGGAAGAGTGTTATATCCGGGTTACGGATATATCTTTTTTTAAACCCGAACCTAATATAATAATATAATATTCAAGCTGCATTTTTATTGGTTCGAAACAGGGGAATACCGAAATCGGTAGTAGAAGATCTGGGACGCCTCTCTCCTTCCTCAACGTCTTCTCTCAACTCTATCATTATGTTATTTTTAACTCCGAAAGATCATTTGTATTATAGTAGAATTCTCATCGAAGATCAGTTTTTTCAATTAGATTATTCTTATTCATATTTTTTTTATAGAACTTTGTGATCATATTATTAATCACAAACCGTTTTACTTTATTTACAACTTAGTCAGTCATTGAAAACCTGGATAATAGCTTGCCATAACTGTCTACTCGACCAAAATTGCTTCCGGCCACAACCGGGCTCATCCAAGTAAGTTCCTTAATTGAGGTCTTTATTAGCTAGCTATTTCATCACTTTATTTACTGTAGTTATTTGGTTTGTGATTTTATTTATATTTTATCTTTTCTCTTTATTTTTTTAAATAATATGACATAAAAGAGTCGTTCAAGTATTATGAAAAACATTTAGAACAACATCAAAACACACTCGAAATATAATATGATTAACCATTTGAAAAACAATTTATTGTAGTGATTATTGAATAATTACAATTTTTTTAATAACAGTTAATATTGATTAATAATAACAGTCTTTAAAACAAACAGTTAATATTATAAACTATTGTTATTTCTTAATAATAACCGTCTATAAAACGGTTGACATTGATTATTAATAACAGATCTAATGTCAGTTAATATTGAGTAATGACAATAATCTTTATAACGTTTGATATTGCTTATAATAGTAACTTTAGAAAAACGGTTGGTTCTTAGAACGGTTGATAGTTGATATTGAGTAAAGACAACAACTTTTACCACAGTTTTACCACAGTTGATACTGCTTAATAACAACCGCCCCAAACGATTAATATTTAATGTTTGAGTAATATATACGGAGGCTTTACCAATAAATGTTAATAGTTTTTTGAGCTGTTGCTATTATTTAATAGAAACGTTCAATATATTAACGATAAAAATCATTGATATTGACGTTTTTTTACCATTGTCAAGTTATTTGATCTATTTTGTGTTGAAGTGTTTATGAGAATATAATGATAGTTTCTGTTAGAATTAAAGTGTTTTAGTAACTTTTTGTTTAGATTTTTTTTTATAACTGTGTGATTTATTATCAAATATATATATATATATGAAGAGTAAGTTTATAATATTAAATTTGAAAAAATGTATAAAAATCATCTATTTGACAGGTACGTAGTTATTAAGTTTATATCCGCAAATCTTTTATTTTTTTTTGAAAAACGACTTAGCGTCATTTAATTAAAAATTCTAAAAAATAGGAAAAAATCACGAGTTTAAGAGATCATTCTAGACAAGCCTAGAATGATTTTGAAGTCGTAACATTCTGAGTAAAGCTAAAAAGCTAAAAACGTAAATGAATTATCTAATTACAATACTTTCAATTCTAGTGAGTTTAAAAAACGGTAAATTCCAGTTCCTACAGATATTCCAATTCTCCTTCGTGCTTGAAATTCTTGTCCACGTTCCCGCGAGGGCGCTGCAATCCGCTGCAATCCGATAAAATATCTTTTCATAACTCTTCAACGCTCATGTGGGTTCTGTCATATACTCTTGCATTCCATTCTCGCCAATTATATCTTGTATTGATTGGCAACAATTGACTGACCCTTTGATGTTGAAATTATATCCGCAAATCTTAATCAACGTCGAAATATACAAAAACCATAGATAATAATCCTATCATTGTTAATTAACTATTTACATCTTCAGGCAAATGTTTTGATATTCTATCCATAATAATGCATAAGAAAAACATATATAAATATTGAAAACATATTTTGAATTAAAATATATAACAAAATTTATTTTTAACTAAAATTGATTTTGTTTTATTGTATCTCATTGATAATTGATAATAGATGGAGAAATTGTGTCATAAATGTGAAAGAAATGCTAGTATCCTATATTTAAAAAAAATATAAAAGAATACAATATATTGTTTTATTTATTTTAAAATGTATACTATATACAAGATTATAACATTGAGATCCACTAATTTAACCATTAATTTAGAGATCTTCAATATATTAATTAGGCGAACAATATATAGAAAAACTCAATATAACTATTAATTGATTACATTTATTACACCCTGGAATCGAAGTAGGTGTGCGATGTAGGTTGAGATTTGATCGGAATTTTTCAAAAAGAACTCTCAAAAGTCCCTTCGTGAATATATCCGCAAGTTGAAAACATAATTTCGTCGCCGATAATCGTTCTAAAAATGTGGCGGGAAAACATTATCATCTACGACGTCGTCGCTGATATTTTTTAAATGTGACGGTGACAAAAAACGGTCGCTGATAAAAATTATCAAAGAAGTCAAAGTAACGTCGTCCCTGATAATTATTATCAGCGACAATTTTCGTTATAAACGCCGTCGTTGATAATAATTAAAAGGGACGACGTTACTTTACCCTCCATGATAATTTTTTTATCAGCAATGGTTCTTTGGTCGCCGTCACTAATAAAAAAAAATATTAGCCATCATCCATATTATTTTTAATAACCTTTATTTCACTAGTGTTTCTGTTTATAGCTGAAAATATATAAATTTACAACTTTTAAAAGTAATGGAAGCTTACCCACTAAAAATACCCTAATTTTAATATATAATATATATATATATCTTCATTTCACTTGATCTAACTGCTTCTAAAAAAAAGTCTAGATTTAATTAGACAGTCCATAAATTAAAAATTTTAATGCTCTTAAGTCTTTTGATGGGTGATTTTTAATTAATGTTTTGAAATCTTTTATCATATTATTAATCTTTTTAATTATCAATTTATCTAATTAATCATTTAGAATATTAAAATACATTTAATTTTATTCTGATAAAAATAAACTTTCAAAATCCTACACGCATATTAATAATTTAACCTAAATAATTGATTTTTTTTTTTTTAACAAATAAGAACTTTCAAATAACTCGGTTAAAAACCTAAAATAACATAATAAAAGCTGATGTTACAAAAAATCCCCACCGCTCCAAAAAAAGACCCAACCTTCAAGGCAACCATCTCTCTATCAATGTAATTTTGAAGACATAAATGCATCACACACAAAAAAAAATTAGCATATTAAAAGAATTCACAAATTTTCACTAAATGAAGTTCAATTAAACTTTTGTGTACCAAATTTTAAAAATCTAGTTTCACTTTTTATTTTAGTAATTTTTATTTTCTTAAGAGGTTAAATGATTCTCTTTAGAAACCATGTTATTAATTTAATTAAGTTTGTAGGTATAATTAATTTAGTCTAATCGATAAGGGTTGAATTGTCAAATTAAGACTTCTTATTGGGTCAATTGAGATTTCAGACATCTTCTTTTCCAATTCACAATTTCAAACTCTTAATTATTAAATTTATACAAAAATGAGATTTATTCTTAAAAGTTTTAAACGTCATTAACTTATTATTTACGTGTCATTATAAATAAATAAATAAAATATTCTTATCATTAATTTAACCACCGAATTTTAGAAAATTAATGGTTTTAACTATCGTATTTTAGATAATTGGTAGTCAAAACACTTAATTAGCTGAAATTTGGTAGTTAAACTACTTATATAAATTTAACGTAGATAATAAATTAATAGCATTATAACTATTAAGACAAAATCTTATTTTGTTTTAACTTTAACAATAAAAACCCAAATTCCGTATTTTGAAAAAAAATGTCTGAAATCTAAATTAACTACCAATAAAAAACATTTGACAATTCGGCCAATTGAGAATTGACAAATTATTTGAAAATAGTTACATTTTTAAATTAGAATATGTCATTATCTTTTTGTTAAAAAGAAATACAAATTAACTTAACTGTCTTTATTTTTTTTTTTGGAAAAACGACTTAACGTTATTTCATTAAAAATTCTTAAAAACGGAAAAAAAACTACAAATTTAAGAGATCATTCTAGACAGGCCTAGAATGATTTTGAAATCGTAACATTCTGAATAAAAGCTAAAAAGATAAAAACGTAAATGAATTCGTTGATTATGATGCTTTTAATTATAGTGAGTTCAAAAAACGGTAAATTCCAGTTCTGCTCCGTGCTTGGAATTCTTCTCCACGTTCCCGCGAGGGCGCTGCAATCCGATACAATATATTTCCATAACTCTTCAATGCTCCTGCGGGTTCTGCCATATACCCTTGCATTCCATTCTTGCCAAATGTTATACACCACTGCTCCAAAGCCGCACTTGAACACGCTTGTTGCAAATGTATTTCCCTTGGCTTTGAGTAGTGACGCTCTTTGATTTCATTTCATTCGCTCGGGAAACTGATCAGCTCCAAGATTTTATAGAATCTGTCCCAAAACTCTGAAGCAATACAGTAGCTCCCGAATAAGTGATCTATGGTATCTTCATTTCGTCTGCATAAAAGACAGTTCGCGTCCGGGATGCTCATATACTTGCTGATACGATCACGAGTGCTGAGTCTTTCCTAAAAGGTGAGCCATAGGATGAACTGGTGTCGAGGGATAATTTTCGTTGACCATACAAAAGAAGCCCATTAACACATTTTAAGTAAAAATTAAAAAAAAAACAAATTCCTTTGTTTATATAAAAATGTAATTAATGAGATAACTTAATTGAGTAATTATTGAACACATGCAAGACAACATGGGCAGTTTGTAAAAGGTTTCAAGGTTGAATAAACAAGTGCAAAAAATATTGACATAATATTCTGAGTTTCCCTCTTAACATCACATTTTGACATACGTTCAAACCAACTTCATAAATCACTTTTTTTTACAAATTATTTAAATCTCCAAATATATATATTTAATTCCAAAAACAATAAATCTTTATGTAAATTATATTGGACATTTAATCTAAATAAAAAGAATGAGTGAATAACCCATAATTCACATAAACCAATATTTTATTTTTAAAAAAATGAAAAAAAATCTCAGATCAAACAAGGTGTTGATGTGTTTCTGAAAGTGGTGGCGCATGAATGAGGTCCTTAGGGGGAAAATGAGTGGATTGAACCAAACAGGGCGCATGTGCACACATGGATGGGCCACAAATTTGTGCCCTGTGAGAGGGGAACATGCACACTATCACAGCCTTCAATCATTAGGGTACCATCAATGACTCGTTTGTTTTCTCCACCAATAAATAAATATTATTTCTTAGATAAATATATATTGAATTTTCACTATTGTTTTTCTTATTCTCACTAAATGACCATCAAAACGAAAATCAAAAGTAGATCTGAATGAGTTAACAGGATATATAGATTTAGTAAAAGAAAGGGACAACGCTTAGGGTTTGGATTTTCACCGTTCCACCAATAAAAGAAAAGTTATAGTAACAAAAATGGAGCCAAAAAATAGGCGAATGGTACACTTATGGTAGGGCAAGCCACGTGGGGATCTGATCTGAGCACTAAAGAAAAGGTCACATGGGAGGGTGGAAGGGAACACATAATGACCGGTGTTCTACTTCTCAACGGATTATACTTCCAGAACAGCACCACATAATTAGGGATTCATGTAGTGTCATTTAGACAAGTCAATTGATTCAATCTCATTTTTAAATCACAAGTTAGATTTCTTAAGTTAAAATGTATATCATGATCGTACAGATCCTTCTAAATTACAAAGAAATTATTATCTTTTCCATCCTCACATAAACATCATCTTTGCATCTCAATACTGAATGGTAAAGATTTGACTCTAAAAAGTGAAATTTATCTATGAACTTTGATCGTTTTTTTCTAAGAAATTGGGGAGATGGTCAGTGAATTCATTGATATGTTTCTAAGATTTACGAGTTAATTAACGTTAGATTTTATGTTATGTTTCTTCTTTGATTAACATTTATAACTTATTTATTCATTATTATTACCCAAATGGCTAATCTCGTTGTACTTCGAGAGTGTTTCATAACACTTTGGACACTCGTGTTTTTATAATATTTTTATTGTAAAATCGTCCTTATATTTAAATGTCTCTGATTTGCATCAAATTACCTGAACTTTTTCTACTTTTTTTTTATAATTTTCATTAGTGGATTCCTTTACAATGAATAATATACGGAATTCTTAAACATATGAATTGGCGCTGTCCATGGTGTGGGATCTTTACCAACAATATCCTTAACCAAAATGGTTGGTGTCACTTATACCTAATTTTTTTAGGATTCTCCCATCACTTATTGCTTCATTTTCCCTCCATCAATAGTTTTGGATACTTAACAGTTTGCAATGAATGAAAATTCAACACACATAGAAGTCCATATATATGGGAAATAGTAGTGTTAACAAGGTTAACAACTCTTTTAGAATTATAAGGTTTGATATCATATATTAAATTAAAAACTGGGTAGAAATAAAATTTAAAAATTAATCTTTCTAGTACAATTATCTCTATATACATAATAATATTTAATTTGAATTTTCTTGTTTGCGGAGTCGAAAGTTGTAATTAATCTGGATATATGTGAGAATAAATGAATACTTAGGTCAGATCGTAAGTTGACCCGCCCATAATATTGAAACGGTTAAAAATAAAAAATGTTATATGTATGTTTTGAATTTGCAAATTAACCAAACAAATATAACATTTTAACCAACTAGGATAATAAGATTTTATAATTTAAATTCAACACAAAATTTGATAAACGTGCTACCTTCATAATAATATAAACCTTCATAATAATACAAGTTTAACTTTTTAATTAACTAATATATATATATATATATATAATAATGCTTAATTTGAATTTACTTTGTTTGTCGGGTGGAGAGCTGTAGTTAATTTAAATATATATGTGAGAGTAAATAAATACTTGGGTAGGATCTTTGGTTGACCCGCCCATAATCTTGAAACGGTTAAAAAATGTTATATGTTTGTTTCAAACAAATAACCTAACAAAACAAGTGTGATTAGTATATATAGCCTGTCGAGGGATAAGAGGCCTGTAACAAATGATAGTGGTTTAAAATATGAATAAAATATTTGATTAACTAAAGTGTGAGTTCACAAGGTTAATTAATATTGGTGGTTGGTTTACTTAGGGATAAGAGACATGTGAAAGTGTGATTGAGATGTGGTTTGCCGAGAGATAAGAGGTCAGTAACAAAGGATCATGATGTCATGAGATTAGAGGTCGATTGAGTTTAATTTCTAGTTTGTTGAGGGATTAGAGGCATGTGAAAGTGTGAATAAGATTGGTGGTTGGTTTGTCGATGGATAAAAATCGTGTAAAAATTTGATTAAGATTGGTAGTTCGTTTGCCGAGGGATATGAGACATGTGAGAATATGATTGGGATTGGTGGTTAGTTTACTGATGGATAAGAGGCGTGTGAAAGTGTGATTGAGATTGATGGTTGGTTTGCTTAGGGATAACAGGCTGGTAACATTGGTTTGTCGAGGGATAAGAGAGTATTGAAAGTGTGATTGGAATGTGCTTTGCCAAGGTATAAGAGTCCGATAATAAATGATCACGAGGTGATGAGATTAAAGGTCAATTGAGATTGGTGATTGGTCGGTAACAAAAGATTGTAAAGTCACGATATTAGAGGTCGATTGAGATTGGTTGTTGGTTTGTTGAGGGATTAAGGATAAGTATGTGTGAATGTGTGTGGTTACGAGAGGAGATATCAACTGGGATTAGTAATCGGTTTACCAATGAATAAGAGGTCAGTAACATTGAAACTGGTGATTAGTTTGCCGAGAATAAGAGGTCGATTCACTTCGGTGGTTGGTTTGCCAAGAGATATGAGAAGTGTGTGAAATTATGATTGAGATTAATGCATTAGTGAAAAAAGGGTCATTAACGAGATTATATTCTGTTGGATCAATTTAAAATAAAAGATAGAATCAATTAAGAAATAAATAATTAATTAACTTAAGAGAATATGCATAACATAATTTTTATGATGTGATTTGAATAAAACTAAGTTGAATTATTTGTCGATGTGTAGAATCAAATCTAAAGAAGACTATCTATTCGGACATCGTCTAACTCCCTTAGATGTGGTCTAAGGAGTGCGCGCGGATAGACGTGGTCTAAGGAGTCCGCTCAGATAGACGTGGTCTAAGGAGTGTGCGTGGATAGATGTCGTCTAACTCCTTTAGACGCGGTCTAAGGAGTGCGCGTAGTTAGACGTTGTCTAACTCCTTTAGACGCGGTCTAAGGAGTGTGCGCAATTAGACATCGTCTAACTCCTTTAGACGCGGTCTAAGGAGTGTGTGTAGTTAGACGCCGTCTAACTCCTTTAGACGCGGTCTAAGTAGTGCGCGTAGTTATACGTCGTCTAACTCCTTTAGACGTGGTCTAAGGAGTGCGCGTAGTTAGACATCGTCTAACCTTTTTAGACGCGGTCTGAAGAAGAAGCATAGTTAGACATCGTCTAACCTTCTTAGACATGGTCTGAAGAAGAAGCATAGTTAGACGTCGTCTAAACTCCATTAGACGTGGTTTGAAGAATAAGCGTAGTTAAACGTTGTCTAAACCTTCTCAAACGCGGTCTGAAGAAGAAACGCAGTTAAACTTTGTCCAACCTTCTAAGATGCGGTCTGAAGAAGAAGCGTAGTTAGACATCGTCTAACCTTCTTAGACGCGGTCTGAAGAAGAAGCATAGTTAGACGTCGTCTAACTTTCGTAGACGTGGTCTGAAGAAGAAGCGTAGTTAGATGTCGTCTAACCTTCTTAGACCCGGTCTGAAGAAGAAGCGTACTTAGACGTCGTGTAATCTTCTTAGATGCGATCTAATGAAGAAGCGCAGTTAGACGTCTTCCGACTTGATTAGACGTCCGAAGGAGCGTCTGTTTCTCTACTCAGCTCGTCTGTTGTGTTGGTTATGAGTAGTCAGACAAGGCAACTAATCTTGACAAATGAAAGACTTCCCTATATGTGTTTATCATTCAAATTGCCCACGTTATATCTCTCCAGTACAACACAATATCAGAGGATATTCGGCGCACTATCAATTCTGTACGGCCACGATCCAAATGCTCACAGACTGCTATACTATTGTACTATTGACGGTCGTCTAACAGACAAATGCCACATGTCCACAAGGAAGATTCGACTATTGGTGCTTTTCAAATATAAATAGAAGCTTAAGGACAACAAACAGAACAACTCGATCCATCAACTGAACTTTTTGTCATATCATGCTTAAGCTCTCTCTTTCTGATTATCCAATATCTCTCAAGCTTAAGCACGAATTACCCACCGTTTGTTTGTGTGATTACTCTGTAATTCATTTACTGTTCTTTTTGTGTAAAATTTCAGTATTGTAAGTTGAACAAAGGTTGTTCTATTCAATAGAGAATTATCTAGAAGTTTAGAAGTAGGCAGTTGTTAATTCTTGTGGTTTCTAACTGGGTTTGTGTAGTGTATTCTATACCGATCAAAGTCTTCTAATGAATAAGCTTCCTATAGAAGAATAAGGGGTGACTAACGTAAGAGTTTTATCTCCGAACATCCATAAAACTCCATGTGTTCTTTACCTTCTATCCATTGCATTCATCTGTCTAGCACTTCAAATCTAGTTAGTTGTTTTCCGCACTTGAACTTGTTCAAGAGCTTGCGAAGATTTGTGAAGAATAGAAACAGATTTTAACTTCTAATAAAGTTAAAATCGAATCGAAGTTTGAAAGCTATTAACTATAGTTAGAACCCCGTTTCTATTGTCGACACTGATCATGACAAGTGGTATTAGAGCCATGTTTTCTATTCTCAAGCATCACCAGATTCCTAAATCATATTTATGGCTGTCATCAACAAGGTTCCTATGTTCTCTAAGGAAAACTATAACAGATGGAAAGCGAGTGTACAAGCTCATCTATCTTCCATAGATGATGACATGTGATATGTCATCACCGATGGTCCAATAAAGATTGAGAAACCGAGATTTGAGTGGTCTAGTGAAGATAAGAGAAATAACAACCTCGACAACATGGAAAAAGACATTCTCTATAAGAAATTAGATGATAACATGTTCAATAAGATCATCTCATGCACCTCTACTAGAGAAATTTGGGAGAGGCTAACTCAACTGTGCGAAGGAAATGAGCAAACCAAAGAAAACAAACTCATAGTTGCCACATAGCAGTTTGATAACATCAAGATGCGTCCTGGAGAAACGATGAGTGAGTTTGATGAGAGATTTAGTAAAATCATCACTACTCTCTCCATTTTGGGCAAAACTAACAGCAACAGAGATGTTGCGATCAAAGCATGCGTGCTCTGCCCAGAGAGTGGGATATTAAGACGAGCGATGAAGGAGTCCAAAGACCTCAACAAGATGGAGCTATATGATTTGCTATCCGATCTGAAGGCCTACAAGTTTGAAATAAACTCTAGGAACGAAAAGGAGCCTTCCACATCTTCCATCTCTATCAAGGCGCTGGTGATTATTGAGGAGCCACCTACTGCCACTGCTGTGAAGACTTCTGCCAAGTAGATCAACAGCGACACCATGGCTCTCTTTGTGAAGAAATTCGGTAAATTCATGAAGAAGGGCAATCCTAACTCAAGCTCTTAAAATAAAAACAATAATGATAAGAGTAATTATAAGGCTAATTTGAAATGTTTTAACTGTGATAAACTAGGAAACTTCAAGGAGGAATGCATAAAGCCAAAGTGAGAAGAGAAGAAGAACAAGAAAGAGCTGAAAGCTCTCATGGCTGCTGATAGCAAAGCCAAGTGGTCCAAAAGTGACTCAGATGATTCATCATCTAGCGATATCGATGATGAAGACTTTACTTGCTTCATGGAAGAGGAAGAATCTGAGGTATTTGACTTCTCCTTTACAGAGTTCACAAGAGATGACTTAACTGCTACACTTAATGACTTGGTCCTTGAGTACAAAAAGTTTTCAGATTCTCTTAATGAGATGAGATTGAAAAATGAAACTATTAACATCTCTTCATCTCAAACTTCTGAACCAAAAGATTTTGAAAACAAAATGGCTGAGCTCTCATCTGAGAATGAGAAAATCAAAGGAAAAGTTTCAAACACTATTTTATGAAAACTAACGTTTGACTGTTGTGGTCAGTTCCTAGATGAGGTCTAGAGATGCAGTCAGACAACATATTAGTCTGCTGAGGCCTATCGGATGCAAATCCAGTTTAGGAATTGACAATGCCAGCCCAGACAAGTCTAACAAGAAGTTAAACTCGGTGAAAGACAAGCTTAAGGCTATAAGCTTTGTTAGGGGTAGTTTAACTGAAAAAGGAACTAATCCAAACTATGAGGACTTAACATTAAAGGATGAGATTATTTATGTAAAGCCAACTGAAAGCTGACTGAAACCCAGGTATGGAGCAACCATCAAGTCTGGTAATCTAAAACCTAACAGAAAGTCAAGGAATTTTAGAAAAAAACCATCCTCTAAGGTTAACGAATTAGTTGCTTGCAGGAAGACATCTACTAAGCCTAAATCATATACACTGCTCACAATCTATAAATATGTTTATTTATAGGTACACCAAGCTAGCTGCTTGGAGGAATCCGTCTGGTATCTGGATAGTGGCTATTCCACACACATGACCGGTGATAGACGACTTCTAATTGAAGTGAGGAAATGCTCAGGGCCTAAGATCACTTTTGGTGATAACAATAAGGGTAAGACCACGGGTAAGGATAAGATTATCCATGATAACCTCACCATTAACGACGTGCTATTTGTTGAGAACATGTGTTATAACCTGATTAGCATAAGTCAATTATGTGACAATGGATATACTATTAATTTTCAAACACATGCATGTCTGGTTAAGGATCAACAGGGTAACACCCTACTGACCGGAAGTAAAGTAGGAAACCCTTACAAAATGAACTGGATAAAATTAGATATCTAGTCATGTATGCATGATAGCCAAAAATGATCAAAAGTGACAATGGCATAAGATATTAAATCATCTTAATTTTAAAACGATTAACAATATTTGTTCACATGATTTAGTTTCTAGTTTACCTAAATTGAAGTTTTCAAAGGACAAGGTCTGTCCTACTTGCCAGTTGGGAAAACATGTCAGATCAACTTTTTAGAGTAAGGGGAAATCTCAATCCAACCGATGCCTAGAACTACTGGACATGGACCTGTTCGGTCTAGTTCTAGTAAAAATCTTGGGAGGAATGAGATTCACTTTGGTCATAATTAATCATTTATCAAGATTTACTTGGGTTATTTTCTTACCTTTTAAAGATCAAACTGCTGAGAATTTGATAAAGATCCTTAGAAGACTTCAAAACTAAAAATCCTTAAACATCATCAAAATTAGGAATGACTGGGGAACCGAATTCACCAATAGATACATATCTTCTTACCTCGAGGAGTCTGGTATTAGACACGAGTTGTTTAGTGCCAAAACTCCACTACAAAACAGTATTGCTGAGAGGAGAGTCAGAACACTAAAGGAAGCAACGAGATCTATGCTTTCCGACTTAGGTGTTTCTCAGAAGTTATGGGAAGAATCCATAAACAAAACATGTTATACTCAAAATCGATCAATGATCAATAAACGCTTTAGAAAAACACCTTATGAACTCTTTTATGTAAGAACTCCTAAAGTTTCAAACTTTCGAATTTTCGGGTGTAAGTGTTTTATTCACAATAATGGGAATAATCACTTGACTGCTTTTGATGTTAAAGCAGATGCTGGAATCATGCTAGACTACTCCTCAGTTAGTAAATTTTTTTAGAGTTTTTAATAATCGAACACTAACTATTGAAAAGTCCTATCATGTTGTTTGTGATGAATCTATTGAAAATAATTCTAACGAATTCATTGAAATTTCTAACAGATTAAAAGCGACAAGTCTTGAATCTGATAGTGATGATGAAGGTCCGGTCAATAGGATATACTCGTCTGATCATATGGCTGAACCGGTTGAGAGTCAACCAGACGTACAAACTACAAGTCAGCAGACGTCAAACAGACGTACTGGCAGTTCAGACGTCGCAGAGCCGTCTGACCAGACATCTGATCCCTTAGGACCAAGTTTCGAATAGAACAGAAATCATCCACCTGAATTAATAATTGGTAAACCTAATGCTGATCTTAGGACCAGACACCAAATAATGGATGAAATGACAAACTCCTTCTTTATTTCTCAAATTGAGCCAAAGAAAATCAATGAAGCATTGCTTGACCCAAATTGGATTAATGCAATGCAAGAGTTGAATCAATTTGAAAGAAATAAAGTGTGGCATCTAACTCCATGACCGACTAATCAATCGCTTATTGTAACTAGATTGGTTTTTCGAAACAAACTTAGTGAAGATGGCTTGATTGTGAAAATTAAAGCCCGATTGATAGATCAAGGCTATAAGCAGGAGGAGGGAATTGACTTTCAGGAGTCATTCGCCCCTGTTGCTAAACTTGAGGCAATCAGAATCTTCCTATCTTATGCATTTTCTAAGAATTTTAAAGTTTTTCAAATGGATGTAAAAATTGCATTTTTAAATGGAATTTTAAATGAAGACGTGTATGTTGAACAACCTTTAGTCTTTCAAGATCACACTCTTCAAATCATGTTTCTAAACTTGACAGAGCACTATATGGTCTTAAACAAGCTCATAGAGTTTGGTATGATACTTTACTAATGTTTTTATTTGATCATGATTTTGTAATTGGCACAGTAGACAAAACTCTATTTAGTTTTGTTAAAGATTCTCATATTTTCTTGTTCAAGTATATGTGTGAGAAATTTCTAAGTTGATGCAGGACAAATTCGAGATGAGCATGATAGGAGAATTGAATTTCTTCCTTGGTCTTCAAGTTCGTCGACTTGAAGATGACATTTTCATCAAGAAGGCCAAATACACCAGGGAGCTGCTAAAGAAGTTTGGAATAGAAAGCTTCTCGGCTGCAGCTACTCCAATGAACTCTTCCAGCAAGCTCGACAATGATGAAGATGGACAGAGTGTCGACATAACTGCTTACAAGCGATTATTGGTTCTCTACTTTACTTTACTACTAGCCGGCTATATATTTTGTTTATCGTCGACATCTGGGGAAGATTTCAGGCTAACCCTAAACAATCTCATGATGTTGTTGCTAAACGTATTTTGAAGTATTTAAAAGGAACTCAAAATGTGAGACTATATTATCCAAAGGATTCTAGTTTCAATTTATTTAGCTATTCTGATGTAGATTATGCAGGCTGCAAGATTGATCAGGAGAGCACAAGTGGGACTTGTTAGTTCCTTGGTGATCGTCTGATTTCTTGGTTCAACAAGAAGCAGACGTCCGTCGCCACGTCTACAGAAGAGGCGGAGTACTTTGCTGCAGGTAGCTGTTGCTCTCAGCTGTTATGGGTTCAACAACAGCTGATGGACTACAACATTGAGGCGGACGAGTCATCGATCTTCTGCGACAACACCAGTTCCATAGCGATTACCTACAACCCGATGTTGCACTCTCGGACGAAGTATATCGACATCCGGCACTATTTCATCAGGGATCATGTCAGTCAGAAGCATATTCGTCTAGAATATGTCCAACGGATCAACAAGTGGCAAACGTATTCACGAAGCCACTCCCCGAGACTATGTTTTCTTACTTTAGAAATGTTTTTGGTCTTGTAGACCTAAATTAATTTTAAGTTAATTAATCATGCAAAAATTGAGGGGGAAACTTTTTAATTAAAGTGGTTGGACAGACGTGTGTAGACGGAGGTCTCAATCGGACTAATTAGATCAGTTATATAAAGAAACCATGTAATTAGACGAGTTGTTGCCCAAGCAACTTGAAAATTATTCTTGGTTAGATGTCTATATGTAAGACAGACGTCTGAAGTGTCTATAGACATGCGTAATTAGATGACGTCCAGACTCCTGCTAGATGTCTATAGACGTGCGTGATCAGACGACGTCCAGACACTTGCGAGACGTCTGTAGACGTGCATGATCAGACGCCTTTCGAACAGACGTCTACCCAGCTTAGACGCAAGGCATGCAGATAACATAGAAGACGTCTAACTACATGCATCCTTAGACGTCTTATCTTTGGACGAGTTGAGGACAACTGTTATTTCTTCATGAGTTATCCATGTACTTTTCCCACCCAGAAATTGAATAGTCATATTTCTAAGCTTCGAATAACTTGAAGACACGTGTCTTTAAATGTTAAAATTATGACAAATAATTTCGACGGTTAATTAATGCACACCTTTTAATTAATGATGAATTTATGATATTTCATTTAAAATAACGTCTATTAATTATGAGTTTATTGGAAAAAGTTTTAATAAACTAACAGTTCACCCTTTAATAATGATTTTTTAAAGTTTGTGACCGTTCGACTCTATTTAAGGACTTTCCTTGAGATTTCTTAAACCCTAGAATTATTTTTGTTCTCTACATTCTCTCTAAAAAAACTCTAATCCCTTCTTCTACATTGTCTTTCTATATTTAAGATGGATGCTAAGAAGATTGTCTCATTGTCTCATAACATAATGCAGGTGGACTTTGAGTCCGTATACACGTAGGAACAACTGAAGATAGTGAAAATGTTTAAAACTTTGGAGGCGTCTGGCCTCAGGAAGTTCCTCGGCAGTCCGTTCGTTATCTATGAAAGGAAGTATGGGAGATTTTCAGTTCCGGAAAGCTTATTAACGATTTGATCGAAGCGACGGTGAACAACGCAAAAATTTCTATCTCTGAAGCCACCTTCGCTGAGTTCCTTGAACTTCCTTCGGAGGGTCATGTCTTCAACGTCGCGATTCCTGTCGAAACCATTGCGGATATGCAAACCCTTTTCTAGGACATCGGCGGTCCGATTAACGTCAACGGAAAGTAGAATGTTCTTTCAAACCCTTTCTGTCTTATGAATGAGATTGTGGTGAAGTTGATTCAGAGAAAGATAGGTTTCTTCGATCTCTATACTCAAGATCACTTCGAGTATATGACGGAAATAACCAAGGGGATGCTAGTGAACGAGGCATCAATTATCTTCTCTACCTTCTTCAAGATGGTTTCTCCAAAGAGCAAGCAGAGTGTGGGCTTTTCAGACCAACTCGGCTGACTTTTAGAGCATTTGCATGTTCCTATGAGCGGGGGTGCGACTATTAACCCCTATAGAATAGTGACAGATGTAATTGTGAAGAACTTTTTGGCGCGGATGAAAATCGTGAAGGAGTCAAAGTCTGAATCATCAATAGATGAGTGGTCAGTTAATCACTCGGTCTAAGCGCCCGACAACCACTAGTCGCAAGACCCCTACAAAGAGGTTTAGGCCTTCTGTTATGGAGTCCGCCGCTAGCTCCAACAACCAGAAGAGGGCACCCATCAGAGAACCTGAAGAAGTTGACTCCATTCCCAAAAGGGCGAGACTCGAGGGAAACCTTATCACAACGATTCCTCTGTCCTCGATTTTGCCGTCGCCGTCGCCAACAGCTAGTCCAATGAAGGAGCGGGCTGTCTCGTATGATCCTATTGCTGATGAGACATAGGTGTCTACTACAGTTCAGACGACCTCCAAGGCTTGTCCACGTATATTAGTAGCCGACGTGCTGGAAATTCAACGCGAAGATCTTTTGAAGTCGCTTGCCCGTGGTGATGTTCAGCCGACGCCATCCAAGGTAACCCCACCTATCTCTGTGGTCGAACATCCTTCTATTGATGTTCCCGTAGTGGAACAAGTTGATAGACCAACTGATAAGCCAATTGATCAACCTGTTGAGGATATTCAGATGAAGACACGTCTGTCTTCCTCGCTAAACCAATGGTTGTCGATGCCGCTGGTAATGCTACTGCTGGACATGACACAGAGTAGGAGGATGTGCCTTCGACTGCTGTTGTTATTAATCAAGAAGTACTCGTCCAGACGATTGCTGCCCTTAGTACTGCTGTTCTTCCATAGAATGCTTTCTCTAAGAACATTTCTACATTCTCTCTGCTTAGAGCTGCTCAAGGAGCTCCGGGAATCTTCTTTAGAGAACCAACGCCCGCTCTTAAACCTGTCAAAGTTTTAGGAAAAGAAAAAGATGTGGCCGAAGAAACTCTCGAGCACACATCTGAAGCAAATCTAATTTTCGACCACATCATGGAGGATGTTGAGGTGAAAGATAACGAGCGAATTGAAACTTTTGATACTTGGATGAGCCACGGGGTCCATTCTCCATACGCCAAAATTATCACCAGCAAAAATATTGCAAAAGAATGGAAGGAGCTATTGAAAACGGAGAATGGTATTCTCTCATGGACAAAAATGATAAGTTACCATGAGGCCCTTAAGCGAAGAGAGCTCGTCGTGGAAATGAGATGGGGCATGCTCTTTATCCTCTTCTTAATCAAAGGAAGGCTAACTTCAACACCTTTGACAAGTCTGCTCAAACGGAGGCGAATGTCCTTAACCGTCTTAATTTTACTTATGGAGTCTAATTGCTCCATTGCCAGGTGATTCGTTCATGGCAGAGTCATCTCGATCGGATGTCTTTCGAATTAGACCATCACGTGTAGAGATCAATTGCCCAGACGATGATGAGATAGTAATATGTATTGATGACATACCGTCTCCTCAAGGCGAGCCTTGTCAGATTTTAAGAGATGAGAAGACGCCCCTACCTTGTGATGGTTAAGTGTAGAAGTAAGGTAACGCGATTAGTAAAATGAGAGGTCTATTAGGTAATAAAGAATATTATTGGTTAACCGAGTAATGAGCATAAGAGGTTGAAAAAGAAGAGGTCGGTGCTGATGAAAAACATTTAAATGAATATCTTTTTATAAAATTTGTTATCCTTTTTTTTATGAATAACGAAAATAATGATGAATGAGTGGAGGAAGACGATCCTTAAGTTCTCCTAACCATTGAATTCCCTCATGTTCAGATCATAAATATTGACGACTAAAAGGATAATGAAAGAGATAAAAACAATTATGATGATGACGACCACAAAGATGTGAGTATTGTTAATTTCAACTTTATAAATGTGATTTTTATTTATCCTTATAAATACAAGAGCATTATATATGAATTTTAAGAACAATTAGTAAATAATTAAAAGAAATACAAGACCCAAATTAAAAAAAAAACTAAAATTCTTATATTTATTGTGAAATCTGTCTTAACTAGTTTCCCCTTCAAATAATTTAATTGTCTTCCATTTTGACTAAAATATTTAGTTGATGTTGTTTTCTAAAATATAAAAAAATATATATATATTTAAAAAACCCACTACAACAACATTACAATAACGAACATAAAAAAAAAATTCCACAAGGAGTGGTCGACGACAATTGTAGGCAACCACCGGACCATACTGGTCCGCCAACTGTAATCGGCCAATTGGAGCATCCGACAACTATGAAATTTGGCCTGGTCAACTAGGCCTTAGCTCGGTTAATGTCCCCAATCAACAAGAGGATGAAAGAAGTCAATAAGTAGAAGTCGAAGTCTCAACTTGTAACACCCTTAAATGTTAATGTCTCGGTCGAGCCTGTTCTGAATCCAACCCGTGACCCTCTCCTCCAATGTAGAAGTCCTGATTATCCCATCTTCCAGCATGCGACATGCATTCCTACATCACACTAATTCCTTTCTTCACTCAAATGAACGAATCAACGAATATGCAAAGAACAATCAAATAATTCTTTAAGAAAATTTCTAAGAATCGCTAGGGACCACGATTTGATTGGCAAAAATGGCCTAAATGACCACAAGAAGACAAAGAACTGTTATACAATAGAGGATGAAAGAAGTCAATAAGTAGAAAAAGTCTCAACTTGCGACACCCTCAAATGTTAATGTCTCGGTCAATGCCCCCAATCAACAAGAGAGGATGAAAGAAGTCAATAAGTACAAGCCGAAGTCTCAACTTACGACACCCTCAAATGTTAATGTCTCAGTCGAGCATGTTCTGAATCCAACCCGTGACCCTCTCCTCCAATGCAGAAGTCCCGAATATCCCATCTTCTAGCATGTGACATGCGTTCCTACATCGAAGTGATTCCTTTTTTCATTCGGATGAACAAATCAACGAATATGCAAAGAATAGTCGAAAAATTTTTTTTTGAAAATTTCTAAGAATCGCTCAGGACCATGGTTTGATTGGCCAAAATGTCCTAAATGACCACAAGAAGACAAAGAACTGTTATACAATAGAGCCGCATTGTCTTAACCATCATTGAAGCCCAATTTTGCCCCAAAAATATTTGGACTTAAAAAATTGGACGCCTTCAAGATGAATGATGCCTCCCAGTGATTAAAAATAGGATCGTAGACATTATTTGATAGAGGAGATGAGAGTTTACAACTGGAGAATGCAGAGATATTATGTCATTGCTGTTATTTTCAAGATTTTTCAGTTTATTTAGAAAACTCTAAAGGAGAATCTAAAGCTTGTTCTAAAGATTTTAAAAGTTTTATTAAGTTTCGAGAAACAGTTTTGCACCGATTGTAAGCTCTTATTCTTTCCTATTACTTGAATTATCTACAAATTTTAATTTATACACTTCTGAGTTCTTTAGATTTATATAGCGTTTTGTTCTTCAATTTTATTATGTTCATTCGTTTAATATATAAGCTTTTTATATGATTAAATTTACTCAATTAACTATGATTAAGAATCATCTAATTTTAATTGTAAAATTCTGAAAATTAGATCCTCGTTTTGGAGTTCTTACTCCATAATGACGATCCAAAATCATTGTATAAATATTTTATAATGTTCTATGATTGATTTCGTAAAATAGAAATGACAATCAAAATTTTATGTTGGTGTTAGCTGATTTAACAAATGTTAGGAAGTTCATAGATCAATTTTGCAAGAAGCTAAATCGATTTTGAGTTGGTTTACGATATTTACGATTATGACTGTTTTGATATTTGATGAATATTCTCAAAATTTTGTAAAATAGAAATGAAAATCAAAATTTTATGTTGGTGTTAGCTGATTTAACAAATGTTAGGAAGTTCATAGATCAATTTTGCAAGAAGCTAAATCGATTTTGAGTTGGTTTACGATATTTACGATTATCCACGACATCATCGTTTCACTGATGATTCTCCGACGATCTTAGAATAGTTTGAAGGTTGAGATGAGATAGGTGTTATTTTTGACACATTTATAATCCCACATCGGAAGATGATGGGAGTGAAAGAAGTTTCTTAGTATATAAAAGAAACTATATTCACAATTAGAATAAATCCCACATCGGAAGATGATGGGAGTTGGGGAAATTTCTTAGTGTATAAAAGAAACTCTCCCCTCTTTGGTATATTGCACCCAATATTTGTATCTCTTTTTCCTTATTAATTGATAGCCTTAATGCTCGGAGATGTAGGAAACATTTTGGCCGAACTCCGTTATCAAATTATGTTAGTGTTCTTTCAGCTTGTTTTCTTCTTTTGTTTTTTTTGTTAGGGTTTTTCCCAACAAGTGGTATCAGAGCCGAAAGTTCGTCCTTGGCATGGTGGAGTCTTCAAAAGGGGCATCAACTTATTCGTCATCCTGGACGAGGTCACCGATGTCGAATTTGAAGTTTGCGGTGGAAATCTTTGATGGAACTAGGCATTTCAGCATGTGCCAAGGTGAAGTTCTAGATTGTCTTTTTCAGCAGGGTCTTGATGTTGTTATTGAGGTCAGAAAGCCAGATGGTATAGAAAAAAAAAATGGAGTATCATGAATCGGCTGGCGTGCGGAACAATTTGATCATGTTTGTCTAGAGAGTAGAAGTATGCTGTGAAGAACGAAAATTCTGCACAGAAACTGTGGCAAGCATTGAAGGAAAAATTTCTGAAGAAGAGTGGTCAGAATAAGCTCCTTATGAAGAAGCGGTTGTTCCAGTTTGTTTACCAGTCAGGTACTACTATGAATGAACATATTACTAAGTTTAATGAATTGGTAGCAGATCTGTTAAACCTTGATGTTAAGTTTGAGGATGAAGATCTTTCTTTGATGATGCTATCGTCCCTTCCTGATGAATTTGAACACTTATAAACAACGTTATTTCATGGGAAGGGAAATGTTTCTCTTGATACTTTAAGTTTTGCTTTATATAGTCATGAATTAAGAAAGCAGGACAAATAAAAAAGCAAAATAGGTACAACAGACAGAGCATTGATGGTCAGGGGTCGTCGGAAAAGCAAATCAAAAGGGAAAGGAAGAAGATCTGAAAGTAGAGTTGCCAAAGATGAATGTGCTTTCTGTCGTGAGAAAGGACATTGGAAGATTAACTGCCAAAAGTTGAAGAAGAAAGAGAAAGATTCTGAAGATGCGAATATTGCAGAAAACAAAGGTGATGCAGATTCAGAATACTCTTTATCGATGTCACACACAACATCACATTCTGAGGCGTGGATATTGGACATAGCCTACACTTATTATATGACACCAGTTCGAAATTAGTTTTTTGACTTTAAGGAACTTAATGGTGGAGTTGTTTACATGGGAGATGCTAGTTCATATAAAATAAAAGAGATAGGTTCAATCAAGCTAAGAAATGATGACGGATCCACCAGAATTTTCAAAGATGTTCGGTACATACCGAATATGAAAAAGAATCTCATTTCTTTCGGGGTCTTGGAGTCAAAAGGCCTACATGTGAAATTGGAAAATGGAACTCTTAAGGTAATCTCTAGAGTGCTACTAATATTGAAAGCTACCAGGAAGAGTAATAATTTGTATTACTATCAAGGTAGTATAGTTAATGGGACAACATGTGTATCAACTTCCGGAAGTAGTAAGGAATTAGAGGCAACAAAACTATGGCATATGCGATTGGGGCATGCTGGTGTGAAATCTATGCAAACTCTTGTCAAGCAAGGATTGTTGAAAGGTACAAAAGTTTGTAAGTTAGATTTTTGTGAACATTGTATTCTGGGAAAACAAAGGTGAGTAAAATTTGGCACTGCTATCCATAACACCAAGAGTATTTTGAATTATGTTACTCAGATGTCTAGGGACCTTCCAAGACTCCTTCTCTTGGAGGTAGACATTATTTTGTTACTTTTATTGATGTTTTTTCCAGAAGAGTATGGGTGCTTACTATGAAGAATAAAGGTGAAGTGTTTGAAATTTTTCTTAAATGGAAAACTCAAGTTGAAGACGAGACAAGAAGAAAGATCAAAATTCTATGGACTGATAACGGTGGAGAATATAAGAATGATCCATTCCAGAAGTTATGTCAAGAGTGTGGCATAGTTCGATACTTCACAGTCAGAAAAACACCATAGCAGGATGGAGTATCGGAACGTATGAACATGACATTGGTGGAGAAAGTTCGATGTATGTTGTCTAATGCTGGGTTAGACAAGAAATTTTGGGCAGAAGATGTGTCATACGCTCAACATTTGGTAAATCGCCTACCATCATCTGCACTTAGTGGCTAGACTCCATTAGAGGTATGGTCTGGAAAATCTGCAACTGATTATGATTTTTTTGCATATTTTTGGTTCTACTTTACATTATCATTTAGTTGAATTAAAGTTGGATCCACGAGGAAAGAAGGATCTTTTTATGGGATTTACTACGGGAGTTAAAGAGTATCTCGCCTCTGGTGTTGGATGCAAATAAAACCATTATCAGTAGAGATGTTACTTTTGATAATTATTCAATGTTGATAAAGGTAACACCATACAAGATTGATTGTACTCCGCAACAGGTGAAGTTTGAGCAGATAAAGATAAGCCCAACTATAAGTGACTCTCCGACGACAGATGAAGAGTTAAATGAGGAAGAGGTTCTGACCCAAGAACCTTCAGAACAACGTGAATCAATTGTTGTAAACGTGCCAAGACGAGTTACTCAAAAACCAGGTCGGTTTGTTGACATGGAGGCCTATGAACTTCTAGTCGTAGATAATGTTCCATCCACTTTTTCAGATGTCAGTCGAAGTACTGAGAATGGAAAAAGGAGAGGTGTTATGGAAGATGAGATGCGATCTATTTAGAAGAATGAGACATGCAAGTTGAGGCATCTACGAAAAGGGAAGAGGCTATTGTTTGTAAATGGATCTTTGCTAAGAAAGAAGGATTTTCCGAAAAGTTTGACGTTCGTTACAAGGCAAAATTGGTAGTTAAAAACTACGCTCAGAAGGAAGGAGGTGATTATAATGAGGTACTTTCTCCTGTTGTTAAACACTCTTCTATTATAATTTTGTTGGCATTGGTAGCGCAGATGAATTTGGAGCTAGCTCAACCAGATGTGAAGACCGCAGACATACACAGTCATTTGAACGAAGAAATCTACATTTATCAACCAGATGGATTCAAAGTTGCTGATAAAGAAAATTGGGTTTGCAAGTTGAACAGATCATTGTACAGGTTAAAGAAATCGTCGAGACAATGGTACAAACGACTTGACAAGTTTATGATGGAGCACAAGTACACAAGAAGCAGATTCAGTTCATGTGTGTATTTGCGCAAATTGCAAAATGAGTCTTACATCTATCTACTCTTGTATGTTGATGATATGTTGATAGCATCAAAGAGCCAATATGATGCTGACAAATTGAAAGCACAATTGGGTAAAGAGTTCGAGATGAAAGACATGGGAAAAACCAAATCTGAACCTTGTTTAGATTTGGTAAACATATTCCGCGTTTGAATCGGCGCTGAAGAGCGCCAATTCGAAGCACTGAAGAGCTATTTTTAATATTGAAGATTAGTATTTGGATATTGTGCCAAGATGGAGATTTGTTGTTTTTTGGCAAAATTAGAATCCCACATCGGAAGATGATGGGAGTGAAAGAAGTTTCTTAGTATATAAAAGAAACTATATTCACAATTAGAATAAATCCCACATCGGAAGATGATGGGAGTTGGGGAAGTTTCTTAGTGTATAAAAGAAACTCTCCCCTCTTTGGTTTATTGCACCCAATATTTGTATCTTTTCTTCCTTATTAATTGATAGCCTTAGTGCTCGGAGACGTAGACAACATTTTGGCCGAACTCCGTTATCAAATTATGTTAGTGTTCTTTCAGTTTGTTTTCTTCTTTTGTGTTTCTGTTAGGGTTTTTCCCAACAATAGGTGCTCACAAGTTTGGAGAGGCCTAGGAATGCTTCATAATGGTTTAGATTATGGTTTGGTAAACATAAAGGAAGATAGACAATCGACATAACTAAACTCTACATGCACGTAGAGGAATAAGATGATCTAATTGTGGCCTCCTTTTTGACCAAGAAAAGGAACTCACAATACAAGGTCTGACTCCCTTTTCGATTGAGAAACGCTTATCATCCGACTAGGATATTGTTGTTCGACCAAGAAAACCTTAACTAACTGAACGATAAATCTTACTAGTGACTAAGGATAGCTTCTTGATATCCTATCGAGGATGATTTTTCAAGCGACCTTGTTTTCGGGGCTTGGTTTCGAATGAAGTCCTAGTGTGTGGATCGCTTTTCGATCTAGAGACATAAAGCCCTATCCTATCTCATGCTCAGATCAGCGATCCACGAGCCAAATGGAGTGACCCGATAGTGACTAGGAATGTTTTATGTTAAATAGAACTTTTGACCAAGGATAAGACTACACCCAACTATGGAAACTAGCATAGTAGTTTAGAGGCGATTGAGAAAGCTTTTATTCCACATGCAGTAAAACTCTCAATCTTTGACTAAGTATGTGGGCAATAAAGACCCAAATCTATTCATCAATTCATATTTGACCTCTATGATTCCATTAAAGCTTGTGATAAAGACTTCACTTTAAACTTTCTCATGTTAAATAGAAAATTCAGCTCTCCAATAGTATTATCACCAGAATATGGCACGTTTAGGATCGGTAAAAGAACTAGCGGAAAAATTCTTGCCAAATTAATTTGCACATCACTATAGAAAATCCGAAAAGAAGTTCAACCACATCAAGAAAGGTGAGGATGAGACATTTAAATCCAATGTTGAAAGGTGGAAAGATGTCGCTTCACATATTGATAATTTTCCTTGCGAGCTTGAGCAGATGGAGATAATTGTCAACAATCTGAATGGCGATTCCAACATGCACCTTTATGAGAAACAATATTATGTATTAATTTTTTTTTTATAAAATATGGGATTTACTCCGAAGAAGCTATTGCCAAAAAAAGGTTAGTGAGAACAATGGGTAATTGGTTCCAAGAAAAAACTTTCGTCAAGACAATCAAAATCTAAAGTGAACTACATACGAGATGTATGAAAACCTTATGATGTGTTGACATCAAGAGTGAAACAAATATTTAAAGAAAAAGACCTCTCATTCTACAAAATTTGTGACTTCATATTTAAGACCATAACTTGTGTATGATGATTAAAATGTGACTTAGACCAAAGCATTGAGAGAAAAACAAGAATTTGGTTCAACTATTGGTTCTCGTAGCAAGAAAATAAACATCATATAGATGGTTGAATGAATGGTATGAGTATCATTAATTAAAATTCCATGGCACTAAGTATTGTTATTCCCTCAAGAACTGAATCCAAGACCTCATTGCATGACGCGAATTGATAGATCCGATCAGGTAGAATTGTTGTCTCTCGATTCAATGAGCATATTCTCCCACTTTATTAAGTATGATGTAAAAATATAATCTCTAATATTTTAAAAATTATATCATTAATTATGTCTTTATTTATTCTTATATAAAGAAAGATACATAGGCAACTTATTCATAGATTCAATCGATGTTAGTGTAATTTATATTTCTTTTAAATGTGAGAATGAATAAAGTTTTGACCCTCTTAACAAAGAGAAAAAAAAAGAATAAGAATTTTAGGAAACAAGTAAGTGTAAGTGCGCGATCATTGTTTTAATGATCGTTTTAAAAGGAACTCCATTGTTTCCTTTAAATTCGAATAAAAAGATATTCGGTTCAGTTATTTCTCGTGTTTTACGAATGCTAAGGAAAAATTATCTCTTCAAGGAGATTTGAGACATGTAAAAGAAGAAAACTAAATCCAAACTAAAGGCACAAATTGTGAAAGACTATTTTATCTCCAAATTATTTATCTTTCCAAAAAAGGTTAAACTTGAGGCTTAGAGAAATAAATGAAAGGGAACAAATATTCATTATGGTTTAGATATTAAAATTACCACTTGTCATTTATATAGATTCTCGTCTTAATTTTCAAGAGCACAAACATAAGTCTATCGATTCTATTGAAATATTGAAAATGCACAACTAATTATCTTTCTGTGATGATTGAGATATTCAAATTACCACAAATTGTCCATTTTGACCGTTGTCATGATTTCCAAAATGCAAAGAAGTAATTTTATCGATTTTTATTATATATATCCTAGTTGCTAAAATAGCTCAAAGTGGTTGAGTTATTAAAAGCACCACTTATGTTCATTTAGACTTTTTTCTTGATTGTTAAAAGAAAGAACTCAAGTATACTGATTCAATTTGATACACCCCGAGTTTAATAAATCTCTCCCTCAAAAAGAAAAACTTATAAAATATTTTTTAAGTAAATGAAGATGATGTGAACTTTTGAAAAATGTAACATGAAGTAAAAGCTAAAGATGAAACATGAAAGTGATGATTCTTGATTAATCTATTTCTGAGAGATTAAAATTAAAAATAATCATGAGATGTGATTTATAATTCATGACTTTTATATCGAAGAAAAAAAAGAAAATTGGTTTCCTTTTGAGACGGTAAGAAGAATGATGATCAAAACTAAATTCTAAAAATGTTTTGAATCCTAAAAAGAAAGTTTTAACTAAACCAAAACATGTTAGAGTGATCATTTTCTTTTTCAACTATCATTTGCAAAACAAACAATTATTTTTTACATAAAATTCTATTCTTGCACAAGGGGCATTTGTTGTCTAAAAAAAGAGAGCACCTTCAAGTAAAAAAAGAACTCTTATGTCAACATTAAAGGCATTTTAATAAAAAAAAGTTTAAACGAAATAAAAAAAACAAAATAAATCTTAAGTCAGTGGCGTTTTTATTAAAATAAAAATGACAATAATAAAAATCATAAATAAAAATATAGGGACATTGTTTGTAAAAAACGATAAAAACAAATGATGGAAGGTTAAGAACAATCTTCGGATTGAATCACGGAAAACAAATGATGATAAGAGTATGACATATGATCTTTAAAATAATATGGATTAGGACCAAGTTTATGTCGAGGATGATTTTGGACGGTTCCCACATTTCCATAACTAGAAACATTAGATGGTTGTCATATCGATTCGTTTCTCACATTAGAAGATACCCTAACTCGAAGACAAGGGTAATTTTCAACAATTCATGCGTTGCCACTAAATTCGTTTATGATATTGGATGATAGCCTAAGTTAAAGTTAAGGATTATTTTGGACGGTTCATGCGTATCCATAACAAAAATATGTTGGACATATACCATACCGATTTGTTTTTGACAATGGAAAATAACCCAAGTCAATGTCAATGTTGAATGGTTGCCATACCGATATATTTTAAACATTGGAAGATAAGACCAAGTTGCATTCGAGAGTGATGTTAGACAGTTTTCATACCGACTTGATTCTAACAACATAAAGAAGTAAAGGTAATAAATGATATAAAGAAATAACGATTTGTCAAAAGGGAAAAAAAACACAAGTCTCCCGTGAGGCTTGTGAGGTTCAAATTTTCTATCTCTTGCACTACTTTTCTAAATAAATAAAAATAGTTTTGTGAAAATTATAAATTAGGAGTTTCAAATGTAGTACCCATTGGTCAACTTTAGATTTTTTTTTCTAAACTCAAATGTTTCATTTAAACATCATCTAAGAGAGCATTTTATATACACTCATTGTTTAGTCCCTAATTTATAATTTTAAAATAATCACGATCCACCAATCTTATTTTCTAAAAATTTCTATACGGACTCATTATAGAGGATTAAAATAAATATTAGTTTAAAAGCGATGTCGTATCAATGAGATTCCAAACTAATTAAATTTCGAACAATTTAAATAAAACTAAGAGATATAAATAAATAAACGATTAAATAAATTGACTAGATAAAGAAATATCAAGAATTAATGTTGTTATTTTTATTTTGGGATAAAAATATTGGACGGAGAGTAGTTTGTGACCACTGTAGGCAATCACCGGACAACTTTGCACTAGTAAAAATGCGGATTTTACCGAAAGTTTATTATGTCGGTAAAGACCTTAAATCTGTCGGTAAAACACCTTTACCGACAAGTTCTCAAACTGTCGACATCTGTCGGTAAAGTTCTTGTCAGTAAAGGCATTGGAGTCTTAGCCGACAGATTTATAAACTTCCGGTATAGGCTTTCCCGAAAGATTTATACATATCTTTCGGCAAATCCTTTTCCAATAGATATGGTTAGATCTATTGGCATAAACAATTTAATGACATTTTAGCATAAATAGTATTTCTTTTAATTAGGTTGATAACAGTTTGGATATGTAAAACTCGAATAGCCTATTTAATCTTTATTCAGGGTAAATACCGATTGATTTCAACAAATCTTTCGAAAAAGCCTGTGCCGAAAAATATGTTGAAACCTTTCGGTAAAGCCTGTACCAAAAGATTTAACTTTGCCAAAAGATTTCAACAATTCTTTTGGCAAAGTATAATTAGGGGAAATACTGAAAGTTTTGTTGAAATCTTTTGGCATAGTGAAATACCAAAAGATTTAAACAAATCTTTCGTTATAGGATTTACCGAAAGATTTGTTTAAAACTATCAGAATAGTGTAAATATAAATACCGATAGATTTCATCAAATCTTTCGGTATTTCTCCTTTACGAAACAATTAATATTCTATTTGTTTTTTACATAACCCTAACAAGTTATTAGTTAAACCAAAAAAATACAATAAGAAAAAAAAATCATTACATTTCCAAAATTCTCAATCACTACGTATTATAAGCATAGAAACTAATCCAAAATGTATTTACTCCAAAAACGATAAAGAAATCCAAAAAGTACATAATTCATGAAAAAACATATACTAAAAGGTACTAACTCGCCGAGGTAGGGGTGGTGGTTGATTCCGCTAATTCTGCTTGAATTCACTCGTTGTAAATTTGAACTACCTCTTTTAGTTCATTGACCCACGTCTAGAGTCATTGGTTCTCCTCCCTTAGTGACCCTCCACGTTGTGAATTGTTTCCCCTCCTTCCTTCGATCCCCCTGAAAGCGCGATGGCCTCACACTAGACCCCATACCCATAATTGTCCCGTGTCGTTGGGGCCTGATCATTCTTTCGGTCACATCAAAGTAGAAGATATGGGTGTGTCATTAATCACTTGCTCCATCTCCACATTCACATTGTAAAGTTTTATTATATAAGCTATAAATATATAGTTCTATTAAATTTTTAATTAAACTTATTATTAACTTACGATTTTTCTTGTGATAATTGATCCGACATTGAGGTCGGGTTGTTTTTTGTGACTCTTGGGGTTTGAGTCCTTTTTGGTGACTCTTGGATCATATGATGGTGGGGGACGTGCAAGTACCGCCGCCTAATCTCTATTATGAACCCAGACGTAATACCGACTCAAATCGGAGTGCCACGTATCCCATATTTACTTGTCGTGTGCCATCCCGGTCTATATGTACGTGTCCATAGGGATATATGTGCTATCGAATGGATCCTGAAAAACAAAAACCAGCAAATATTATTGAACATCATTTGAATGTTAATTAAAAGCATATAATTTAATTTCTCACTTTCATGGCACGCCATAGTGTATCCAATTGATCGGTACTCAAAGCCCTCCATTATAACTGGAGATGTGAGATGATTGCGGGGTCCTGCACCATCGAACCCACATGCCTAGACCACATACGCCAAGCATCACCAGCTGGTCTCCCATCCACATCTCCGAAACTCATTGGCACCCTCGATCCTTAGTGCCTTTTTGCAAGCTCGATATTCTTGACGCGACCTCATCTCCGCATGGAGGAAGAACCTACAAAAGTAAAAAATTAATATTTCTAGGTCAAAATCAATATAAACAATAACTATTAGTAAAAAAATTATCGGTACCAGTAGTGTTCGCAGTGGACTGGTAATGTTGATCCTGATGTTTCTCCTACTCATGCTCATGCTCATGCTCATGCTCGGTCTTAGTCTCATGATCCTCTAACTCCTGCTTAGTCCACATATATATATACTCTCAATGAAATCCCCAGGCTCATCCTCTTGTGGATAGTGGTTTGTTAGGGAAGAAGATATTGCGACCGAATTAAACATTTGGTCCCTTAAAAGCAACACTCGGTCCCTAAAGGCTCCCCTGAATGCTCCCCGACTCTTTGAAGACCACATCGGGTCGTAAGGTCGCCTATTTGTGACATCAGCCCCTGAATGTCTTGGTGAGTTTTCTTGGCGACATGGTACCAATAGACAAAGATAGTACTAGCATATTTATTAGGATGGAATAATATGAGATAAAGTTTAATGTAAAACACTAAATCATATCTTAAATATATATTTGTAAAAGGTGAATTTATTTGTGTCACAATCTTCCGATCGGGTCGTGATGCCATGTCAGGGCGTAAAATACTTGTTTTGTTTGACTCGCCAAAATATAAGGTTCCTGAGTTTTAAAATTTTGTTGACATTTATACTTTTAAAACCATTTTACTCAACGTTTGCAGAATTTTCATCAAACCACTTACACTTGAAGAGGACAACCCATCTATGAGAAAAATATTGTACTTAGATTATGTCCGTTAAAACTCCGTAGTATGACAGAGTATCTGATCCATTGATGTCTATAACAACAACTCTGTTGTTTTGAGTGGTCAGGCCTTCATCATGTTTTTCTGTATAGAATTTGTATTTGTGTATTTTACAAAAAAACAAAACTACATAAGTACATAATTGGATTAGAGCCTAAGATATTAAGGTCTCTTGATATATTGCTATTGTATGTTAATTGGGCGACCTAAATGCGTACAATATTTCGTTAAATTATAGAATCAAGTTAAAGTTATCAAATATGCATGATTTTAGTATCTACTCACTCTATGCTTAAAGTGTTTCTTCCCTAAAATTATTTTTGGTTCTTGAGGACCTCAAATCATTTATTTGTTTTTAAACATACATAAATTGAGGGGGAAATTTAATGTTTAATATGTTCATACAGATGCACGCAGATGAAAGCTTCAATCGATCTAATAGACGAGGTCATTTAAAAGTAAACGTGTACTTAGACGTGTATTTACTTAAATAATTTGTGTTTCTTGTTTGGATAAAAGTCTTGGTTTAAAACTAACACCGGTTAGATGTCTGAAAGAAAAGTGTAGTTAGACGTCCACGTCTAACTATACACACGTTTGACACGTGTTGTTCAAGCGTAATTAGACGTCTGCGTCTTATTAGACATTTAGACGTCTGTAAGACAAGCGTAGTTAGACACCTGCGTCTAAACAAACGCCTATCCAACTTAGACGCTAGAATGTGGATAGTAGGTTAGACGTCTAACTACGTGTCCTTTAGATGTATCATCTTTGGACCGATTGAGGACAACTGTAAACTAAGTATGCGTTGTGATCTAATTTTCCCGCTCAAACATTAAATCATTTATTTTCTAAATTCGAATAACTTGAAGACACTTGTCTTTCAATGTTAAATAAAATGACTAATATATCATACAATTAACTATTAAGACTTTTGGTAAAAACTTAGTTAATGATGACTACTCTTAGGAAAAGGCGTCTAAAATTAATTGATGGGCCTTCTTTTTTGAGAGTGATGGTTAAACATGTGACTGTTCAAATTCTATTTAAGGACATGATGCATGTGTTTGGGGTTCTTACGCTTCCTATCTTTATTAGATCCCTAAATCTCTCTCTACCTTCTCTTTAAGAAACCTTGATTTTCTCTGTTCTAATATGTTTCTTACTTTCAAAGATGGCTGACAAGAAGGTTGTTTCCCTTTCTCACAACACTTTGCATGTAGACTTTAATTCAGTATACTCTATCGATCAAAAAGACACTGTGGATATGTTCAGATCTCTCAAGTACTCTGGCCTCAGGAAAGTATCTCAGCGGTCCTTATATTCTCTATGAAAAATAGGTGCGTGAGTTTTTCAAGACGGGGAATGTGGTTGGACACTTGATAACGACGATGGTGAACGGAAAATATATCTCCTTCAATGAATCAATGCTCGCTGAGTTCTTTGAACTACTGTCTAAGGGTCACACCTTTTACGTTGCGATTCCGGCCCAGATTATTTTAGAGATGCAGATCATCTTTTCAAACTTTAGGATCAGAATAAATGTGAAGAATATGCTCTTGAATCCCCATTTCTGTCTTCTAAACGATATTGTGGCTAAGGCACTTCGGGGTAGGGCAGGTTCATTCGACCTATATAATCAAGAAAGATTCGACTACATGATGACCATTTCCAAAGGTATGTCGATTAAATGGGCGTCTACCTTATTCTCAAATCTTTGCCAATTGGTTTATTCAAAGAACAAGAAAAATTCGGGCTTTTCAGTCCAACTCGGCTGGTTCATGGAGCATCTAGGCGTTCCCATGGGTGGGGGTGAGGTTGTTAACCCCTACCATATATTAACTAATATCTATGTGAAAGGCACCCTAACAAGAATGAAACTCTCTAAGGAGATGAATCCTGGATCCTCCAGCCAATAGATGAGTGGTCAATCGATCATTCCGTCCAAGCGCCAAGCTACCTCCAAACGCACAGCGAGCGCTAAAAGAGCCAGATCTTCCGTCATGGATTCTGATGCAAGCTCTAATAGGAAGAAGAGAGCGTCGATGAGGGACTCTAGATTAGTTGACTCCATTTCTAAAAGGTCAAGACAAGGAATCCCTCCCTTCGCCTCCATCCCGATCTCGTCTTTTTCGCTCTCTCCCTCAGCCAACCTGATAAAGATGCGGGCCAGGTCGTCTACTATTATTGTTAATCAGACGAATGCGTCTAAGGTCGCCACAAATTCAACTAAGGTAACTACCTCTACTCCTCCGGCCGTAGTTCCAAATATTGATGTTCCTATGATGGAACAAGCTGAAGGACCAACTGTTCAGCCAATTGGTCAAAATATTGAATGCTTTGACAGGGAAATATCGCATGTCTTTCCTGACGAATCAGTATCTGATGATGCTACTGGTAATGTCATTATAATTGTTGAAACAGAGCAGGAAAATATTCCTACACCTGTAGTTGTTGTATCTACCGAACAAGCTCCCAATTCAGTCGAATATTGAGACACTTATTGTTGAAACCTTTGAAGAACCACCCGTTAAGAAGGCAACGAGAATAGTGACTGAGCTTCCAGAAGGGGCATTTCAGAAGGCTCTAACACCTTATGAAATCTTAAGAGAAGTTAGGGGGCTCCAGGCATCACTATCAGAGAACCTTTACCTACTCCCAAACCAGGCGAATTTCCTGGAAAGTGAAAGGTGTTGCTGAAGAGATTCCAGAAAAGGTTTCGGATGCCAAACTTATTTTTAATCTCGTTATGGAATAGGTTGAAATGAAAGTTGTTGAGAAGATCGAAGTCTTCGATACCTGGATGAATCACAGGTTAATCTCCCAATTTGATGAAATCATCTCTGGCGACGAAATCGAAAAGGAATGGAAGAAATTAATAAAGATGGAGTAGAGCGTCCTTAAATGGGCAAAAACAACTGAGGTCCATGAAGCTCTCAAAAGAAAGGATCTTGTTGTGGCAAATATAATGGATCGTGCTCTATTTCCTTTGGTTGAGGCAAGAAAATAAAATTTTAATCCTCTCAATAGGTATGCTTGTTCAGAACAGAATGCACTGAAACGACTTGACATGATAATGAATGACTATTGCTTCACAGTCATCTGATATGTTCATTATACCGAGTCATTTCGGTCGAGTAATTTTCAAATCGATGCAGATGACAACAGTTCTAAGGACATTGATGACATGTCTCCTCGTCAAGGCGAGCCCCTACGAATCATTTGAGATGAACAATTTATATCTAAATATGAAGAGCAGGTTGATATCTATTTCACTGAGCTTGCCAACTTTTCTTTTGAAGAAAAGCGTCTGATGGCTCAGTAGTATGTTGAACAGACTCTTGTGGTAGTTCAACCTAAAATCCATATTGAAGAGGAGATAGTAGTTTCTGAAGCTGTTTAGACGCCCAGCCCATTCCTTAGAAGGAGACATCCGAATTGACTCCTCTTACGTCTGAAACAGAAAAATCACCCTTGATTGAGGAGGAACCGCCAAACACAGTTGAACAGTCTCCAGGTTCACAGGATGAGGAAGAACCCTTGAAGCAAGATGATTCAAAGAAGACTATGTCTATTTAGACGGAACAATGTGAAAAAGTTGAGCTCTCCTCATCCTCTGAAGAAACACCATTAGAAGAATGTCCTCCTCCCTCTCCAACTGCTCATCCATCTTCACCCATCAAGATAGTTGCACACATCGTTGAGAACGTTGTTGATCTACCTCTTCACTGTAAAGATATTTCAGAGCATGTTAATCAGGTATGTGCCGAGATACTAAATGGAAAAGAAAATTATAGGGATGTATCACCTCTTCCCTCCTAAAGTCAAAGAACCAAAGCGTTCTTTACAAGTGAATGTGCTTGTGAACCCTATTCGCACTTCGCCAGCTTTCTCCCAAGTCGTATCTTTGGCTGCTCGCTCCTCCGAAGAAGCCTCTCCTAGAGGAGAAAGATTTTGTAATGCAATTATGGATGCGTTGAGTTCTATGCAGCAGAACATAATGGACATGTCATCCAGATTGGAAAATCTTGAGAAGGGGTCTGCTTCAAGTAAAGAAGTTGTCTCTTCTATTCTTGTCACCCAAAAGGAAACTGAGAAAACATTGAAGCGAAATACATATGAAGACAACATCCTGCATACTTAGTACAAGAAGCTGGACAAGAATTTCTTTAAACGTCAGTCGGATCAACATGTTGAAGCTAAGAATTTCAACCTAGAGCTTCACCAAGAAACCAGATCCGTAAATGAACTTATTCAGTCATAAGTAATGAAGATGTCTAATTCGTTAAGAAGAGAAGAGGTTGAGCAATTAGAGCAGGATGCAATCATTGCAAGGAAATTTAAAGCTAAAGAAGAAGCTACAACTGTTGTTGAGAAAGAAAGAGCTCTTATCATTGACAACCCTAATAATGTTAAAAAGGGGGAAAGGAAGCAAAAGAGGGGGTCAACCCTAAATCCTAAAATCTAAACGAAAAACTTCTGAAGAAGGCAAAGGCAATTGTGCACCAGAAAGAATCGGCAAAGGTCGTGGAGGCGAAAGAGGAGGTGGAAGTGGAGGTCGAGCAATCACTTGATTCCATAACATTTTAATTGGAGAACCAATTCTTCAAAGCGGCGCAGATCCAAGAGTAAAAAGGGAAGGACACTAAATCTTTCTCCTTGTGTTTTTCTTTGTTTGGTACTTTAAAACTATGTTTGAAAACTACGGTGAATGACTTTGATTTTAATATTATTTGATGGAAGATTATTTTTCTTGAGGTTGTATATTTTTAACATCATCAAAAAGGGGGAAATTGTTGGGAAAAATTAAATACAAAGTAAAAGAAAAGAGTTAATTAAGTAATAAATAATTAACTTGAAATAGAAATAAACAAAAGTTATGATCTAGAACATTATATTAACAACGTGATTTTGATGATTTTTAAATAGAATAAAGTTAAGTTGTCTATTTGTTTTATACAGTTGAATACATAAGACTATGCTACTTTAGACGTGGTCTAAAGAAGACTATCTTAGACGTTAAACGTAGTTAGACATGGTAGTCTAACTCCTTTAGATGCGGTCTGAAGGAAAGCATAGTTAGACGAGGTCGTCTATCTCCTTTAGACGAGGTCTAAAGGGAAACGCAGTTAAACGAGATAGTCTAACTCCTTTAGACAATGTCAAAAGGAAAGCGTAGTTAGAAGAGGTCGTTTAACTTCTTTAGACGAGGTCTAAAGGCAATCATAGCTAGACAAGGTCGTCTAAATCATTTAGACGAGGTCTAAAGGGATGCGAAGTTAGACGAGATCGTCTAACTCCTTTAGACGAGTTTAAAGGGATGCTTAGTTAGACGATGTCGTCTAACTCCTTTAGACGAGGTCTTAAAAGAAGCGTAGTTAGAAGAGGTCATCTAAATCCTTTAGACACGGTCTAAAGAAAAGAGTAATTAAACGAGGTCATCTAACTCCTTTAGACGAGGTCTAAAGGGAAGCGTAGTTAGACGAGGACGTTTAACTCCTTTAGACGAGGTCTAAAGGGATGCGCAGTTAGACGAGGTTGTCTAACTCCTTTAGACGAGTTTTAAAAGGATGCGTAGTTAGACGAGGTCGTCTAACTCCTTTAGACGAGTTCTAAAGGAATGTGTAGTTTGACGAGGACGTCTAACTCCTTAAGACGAGGTCTAAAGGGATGCGTAGTTAGACGAGGACGTCTAACACCTTTAGACGAGGTCTAAAGGGAAGCGTAGTAAGACGAGGTCATCTAAATCCTTTAGACACGGTTTAAAAAAAAGAGTAATTAGACGAGGTCGTCTAACTCCTTTACATGAGGTCTAAAGGGGAACATATTTAGACGAAGTCTAAAGAGATACGTAGTTAGACGAGGTAGTCTAACTCCTTTAGATGAGTTCTAAAGGGATGCGTAGTTAGACGAGGTCGTCTAATTCCTTTAGACGAGGTCTAAAGGGATGTGTAGTTAGACGAGGACGTCTAACTCCTTTAGACGAGGTCTAAAGTGATACGTAGTTAGACGAGGACGTCTAACTCGTTTAGACGAGGTCTAAAGTAGCACGTCTAATACTTTTCTTTAGCAATCGTCTGAAGAAAGCATACGTCTAACCACGATCAACAAGCTATCTGCAACTCCTGCTCCACTCAGTTCTTTGCAGTCTTACAAACCAACTAATTATATCAAATGAGCAAATGCCACGTACGCAAATATTCTTCCAACTGCCTTTCTAGTACAAGACAATATCATAGGATATTCGACGCACTACTAGTTCGTTACGGCCATGATCCTTTTGCTCAGAGTCTATTGTACTTTGGTACTATGGACGGCCTTTAAACGGACACATGCCACGTGTCCACAAAGAAGATTCGACCGTTGGTGTCCTTCTACTACAAATAGATGCTCAAGTACAACGAATGAACAACTGGAACACAAAGAAATTATTAAATGATTCACAATCTTATTCGACGAACACTTCCACACTTTTATCCGTTTCAAAAGTTTGGAGGATTTGTGAAGAATAAAAACATATACTAATTCCTCACAGTATTACTATCGAAGATTTTATCATAAGTTGTTAACAATAGTTAGACCTTAGTCTCTATTGGTAGCACCGATCCAAACACAATAAACCCTAAATCAACAAAAAGCTAACCAAATATATCAATTAACCCTAAAGTAACCCTAAATTTCATATCAATAAAGAGTGAAGAAGGAGAAGATATACAAGGAGGAGACATTCGTGGCTAGAGGAAGAGATCGAACGGATATGCAGCTGAAGATCCTTCCTTCGGTGGTTGGGCCGTGGAAGTGGCAGCTTAGATCTGCGGTCGGGCGACAACTTAGTTCTGAGGCTAGGCAGCGAAAGATGAACTGCGACGGAAGAAAGATTGGAAAATTGGCTGAAGAACGGTGATCGCGGAGTTTCGGTAGTGAGATAGAAGAGAGAGAGTGTGTAGGGGAAAGTTTCTGCCAAAAACACGATATAAAGGGGCAATACCCTAAGATATAGTAAATCTTTCAGTATTACCTCTTAATTAATGACCGATAGTTTTACCCATTTCTTTCGTCTTTTTCATTAATCACCCAAAAATTGTTCTGGGTGTTGGGATTGGTCCAATACCGAAATATTTGGTTAAATCTTTCGGCTTTACCTTTAAATACTGAATGATATGATTTAAATTTTTTGGTATTTGACCCCTTCAAATTTAATAATTAATGAGATTTAATCCTGATTATATTTTATCCTTAAGAAACTAAACACAATCGTATACTTAGAAATTGAACACAACATCTACATTGTAATTATAATCAAACAAAAATCTATATACATCCTTATATAATCAAACACAATCTTATAATTATAAATTCAAACACAGTTCCTATACTTGGATATTGACACAAAATTGATATGCTTAGATAATTAAACAAGAACCAAAAACATAGAAACCAAAACACCACTTAGAAAATGGGAAATAAATTAGTGAAGAATTTTATTACCGAAAGATTTATATCAAATCTTTCGGTATTTGCTTTGAAAGCCGAAAAAAATACACATGTCTTCCGGCTTTTACAATAATCACCCATAAATTTTCAAATTGCTAGGAAGTGACCAATACCGAAAGATTTGGTTAATGGTTTTGGCTTTACCTCTAATTACCGAAAGATATGATTCATATCTTTCGGTATTTGATTCATTCAAATTTCATAATTAATCAAATTTAAGCCTGATTATATTTTATCCTTTAGAAACTAAACACAATCATATACTTAAAAATTAAACACAACACCTACACATACAAATACAAACCATACACACACATTCTAATTATAATCAAACACAAACCTTTATAAATCCTTATATAATCAAACACAAACCTATACTTGTAAAAATCAATCACAATCCCTATATTTGAATATTGATACACAATTGATATGCTTAGATAATTAAATAAGATCCATATACTTAAAAACCAAAACACCACTTAGAAAAAGGATATAAAATTAGTGAAGAAGGTCATTCGAGAAAGATATGGAGTAAATCTTTCGGTATTTAGGGGTAAAGCCAGAAGATTTACTCATTACTTTAGTTTTTTACCTTAATTACCAAGAAATTCCCAAAGTTCTGGGAAGTGGCTAATACCGAAAAATTTGGTTAATTATTTTGGCTTTACCTCTAAATATCGAAAGATGTGATTTAAATCTTGAACCCTTCAAATTTTATAATTAATTAGATTTAAGCCTGATTATATTTTATCCTTAAGATACTAAACACAATCATATACTTAGAAATAAAAAACAACACCTACACATACAAACACAAACAATACACACATTCTAATTATAATCAAACACAAATCTTTATACATCCTTAAATAATCAAACACAAAATTATATTTGTAAATTCAATCACAATCCTTATAGTTGTATATTGACACACAATTGATATGCTTAGATAATTAAACAAGATTCATATACTTAATATCAAAACACCACTTAGAAAAGGGAAAAAAAATTAATGAAGACTACCATTACCAAGAGATTTGTAGATTATCTTTCTGTATTTGGTGTCAAAACTGACAAATTTACCCATTTTTCGGCTTTGGCCATATTTACTTAGAAATTCTCAAAGTGTGGGGAAGTGGATAAAACCGACAGATATGGCAATTCTTTTGTCAATACCTTTAAATACCGAAAGATTTAATTTAAATCTCTCGGTATTTGATCTCTTCAAATTTAATAATTAATCAGATTGAAGCCTAATTATATTTTATCCTTAAGAAAGTAAACACAATTTTCTACTTATAAATGAAACACAACACCTACACAAACCATACACACACATTCTAATTATAATCAAACACAAACTTTTATACATCCTTATATAATCAAACATAAATTTATACTTGTAAATTCAATCACAATCCATATATACTTAGATATTGACACACAATTGATATGCTTAGATAATTAAACAAGATCCATATAATTAAAAATCAAAACACCATATAGAAAAGGGAAAAGAAATTAGTGAAGAAGGTCATTGCCGGAAGATATGTTGATAATGTTTTGGTATTTAGATGTAAAGCCAACAAATTTAGTCTACATGTTTCGGCATATATCCCCTCCAGAAAACCCAACACTTATTAATTTTTTACTATTTTTTGGAATGCCATAACTGACAGTTTTAGACTAAAACTTTAAGTATATCCCCTCTAGAGAAACCCAACACTTAGATTTTTTTTTTCTATTTTTGGAATGGGTCAAAGCCAAAAAATATAGACTACATCTTTCGGTATATCCCCTTAAGAAAAACCCAACACTTACAGATTTTGCTATTTTTTAGAAATATTTTTCTATTTTTTAAAGGGACAAAACTTACAGATTTAGACTAAATCTTTCGGCATATCCCTTCTATAAAACCCCAACACTTAGCATTTTTTTTGGAAGGGCCAAAGTCGAAAAATATAGACTAGATATTTGGGCATTTCCCCTTCAAAAAAAGCTCTTTTTTGAAAGGATCTAATGCTGATAGATATAGACTAAAACTGTCATCGTTTCATGAATTAATGCCGACATATATCAATGAATTAACGACAAATTTCTTCCTTTACCAAAAGATTGATATATCTATCATAAAAATCTTTCTGTAAAACTCTATTTTTACTAGTGGTGAACCGCTAGACGACAAAGAGGAGAGCCAGTCAACCATGCGATTTGGCCAAGTCGATAAATTATTCAATGCACTAGTCAACAAGCACATGAAGTAAGTTAATAGATAGACACAGAAATATCAACCCACAAGACCCTCTAATTCTGAAAAGCCCTAGTCTAGCTTGTTTTGAATCTAACCCACGACCCTTGCCTCCAACGTAGAAGACCCAGTTCTCTTCTATTCTATTGTGCGACTCGCGTTCCAAGTGTCCCATCTATTCCTTTCTTCCTTCGGACAAAAACAACAATGAATACGTGAAGAACAAATAAAAAAGGTTTTCTTGATAATTTCTAAAAATCTATAAAGACAACCGTTTAATCCCCTAAAGTCCCCACATGGCAACAAGATGATAAGAATGATTATACAATAGATACATGCTATCTAAATCACTATTTCAACCTCAATTTTGTACGAGAAATATTTGGGGCAAATTGGAGAATTCAAAAGTTGGATGCGCTCAAGATGAATGGTGCCTCGAATGATTACAAATAGGATCGTAAGCTTCATTTGAGAGAGGGCACGCGACCTTAGAGCAAGAGAAGGCCTAAGAGAAATTTTGTCATTATTGTTACTAAAGTTTCGTTTTATTTAGGAAATTCTAGAGAAGCAATCTAATGTTTGTTTCATGAATTCTAAAAATTTCATTAAGCTTGCAAAAACTGTTTTGAGCATATTATAAGCTCCCATTCTTCATGCAATTTGAATTATTAACACATTTTAGTTTATATACTTCTGAGTTTTTTATTTTTTATATAGTGTATTGTTCTTCGATTCGATGATCTTGTTATGTTTCTTAGATGATTTATGTTGGATTACATTTTTTCCATTCATTGTAATTATGAATTGCCTAATTTAATTTTTAAATTTCAAAAAATTGAGTTGTCATTCTAGAGCACTTGTTTGAGAATGAAGAATCTGAATCATTATAAAAACATATTAGATTGTGTTATGATTAATTTTGAATGACTGTTTTGATATTTGATGGATGTTCTCAAAATGTAGTGAAATAAATGACAATCAGATTCTTTAATAAATGATGCTGTTAAGTTCATTTAAGACATGTTAAGAAGGATGATATAAGTTCCTACAAGTTCATAGATCGAATTGACAATAAGCCATATTGATTTATAGCGGTTTATGACACTCATAATTTTGTAGTGACATTGTCATTTTTCCGAGGATGCTCCAACGAGCTTCGAATTGTTATATGAATGTGAGACAAGTGTAAACAAGTTTAAAGAGGCCTAGGAATGAATCCTATCTATTTCGATGATGGTTTGTCGAAAAGGATGGCAAATGAAATCGGCCTATGCGAACTTAACATATGTCTAGTGGAAGAAGACAATCCAACCGTGGCTTCTTTCGACCAAGAAAAGAAAGCCACAATAGAAAGTATGGCTCCCTTTCGGCACAAGAAATGACTGACATCCGACCGATGAGATGATTGTTATCCGATCGATAAAACTTTAACCAGCCGACCAATAAATCATACAATAGACCGAGGAGCTCCTTGGCATCCGACCAACGATGCTTTTTCAAGAAACATTATCTTCTGGCCTTGGTTACGATCGAAGTCCTAAGATGTGGCTAACTGTTTAACCAAGAAACTTGAAGCCATGGCTTGTCTTTGGACCGACAAGCTGCTGAAGCCCACACCGATCTAGACAATTGGACAGCTCGCGCTCGGATCCACGTTTCAAGGGCCAAACCATCTGACCCATTGGTCTTAAGACTAGTTTGTTTGCATGTTTTCATTTTTTTGTGGTTTTCTATATTTGGAGGTGTTATGATCGGGGACGCCCTTGGAGGACCGGGGTGTTTCCGGTTTCGGGAAGGGTGGCCGCTTACAACACACACAACTCTTTGGTGATAGTCCGGTTAAAGACTAAAACCGTTCTCAACACTGCGCAAACTGTCACAGACTCTTGAACCGAGTTCAAGGGCGGAAATGTCTGTTTCAGGTTGAAGCAACGTATGCGACTTTAGATGATGTTTTAGAAGGAGTCGGTTTATGGATATGAGTGGACCGGTTTAAGGAGTATGATTAATTTGGTTTGAGGTTAGGATAAGTAGATAAGTAATGAAAGCAAAAGAAAGAACACAAGACAAGAATTTTTATGGATGTTCGGAGCAAACCCTCCTACGTCACCCCTTCTTCTCAGGTTATGAGAAGGATCTCCACTAACTTTTATAGTTACAACAACACTGCCGGTCGAGCCCAACTCTCTACTCGCCGGTTACACCAACTCACTCTTTGATGTAATACAATAACTCAACACAACAACACACAAAAAGCTTCCGGTTTCAGACACACCGGTTTGGAATATGAAAGTTTTATCTCTCTAGAACTTAATGCTTTTATGATTTGTTTTTCGTAATCCGTAACTTGCATTTAATGAAGACGTTTCGTCTTCCTTTTATAGCTGAGAAGAGCCAACGGTCATTTTCTTCTCTCTCCTTGAGATTGGCCGCTCGTTATCACGCCTGGTGCAGAAAGGTTGCTTGCACGCTTCACTTTCCTCACCACCTGGCAGTCATGCAGGCAGCTCTAAGCAGAAGATGACATAGCCGGTTTTCAGATTTGGACACGTGTTGGACATGCACCTCAGGTTGTCAACTTCGGATCAATAAAGCATCATTGTTTTCCTCGCATGCTTCCGATCGGATCCGATCTTCTTTTATTCTTTCAAGACACATTTCTTTCGTCATGGTACGTCACTCTTGAAGTTTGCATCTTCCGGTTTTTGTGTCTTGTGTTGTATGATCCGCTGGTTTGTAAACTTTTGTCTTTGCTGACCGGTCGCTTGAGAAAGTAAAAACCGGTTCCTCTGATCTTTAACTTGATCACTTGGAACTGATTTCTTTGAAATATAGCAGCAACCGGTTTTGATGCCCCCAACCGGTTCATACGGTTTTGATCTGTATCTGCACATGAAAGTTAACAACTGTTTAGTCCGTCTGGCCGGTTCCAAAAATTAACTTACTTAATTTTTCTATCAATTTCTCCCTTTTTGATTATTTAGAATAAATATTCAAACTTGTAATGAGTGGCCGGTTTTGAAAATTAACTTACTTAATTTTTCTATCAATTTATCCCTTTTTGATTATTTAGAATAAATATTCAAAACTTGTAATGAGTGGCCGGTTTTGAAAAATTAACTTACTTAATTTTTCTATCAATTTCTCCCTTTTTTATTATTTAGAATAAATATTTAAAACTTGTACTGAGTGGCCGGTTTTGAAAAGCTTGTTTAGCGTTTTAATTATTTTTTGTTGGAAGAAGATGTTTCAAAAGCATGTGTTTGATTTTCCAAAAATGTATGTTGAAACTACCAGAAAAATAAAGTAACCAAGTTCCGAGTCATAATTAAACATAAATTGTTTTGACGGAAATAAAGAGAGATTAGGGCTTGGATGGTCCCCCCTTGTGAAGCTCTTTTTCCAGTGCTTTCTCAAGCTGTCTTCTTTCTTCTTCTTCTCTTGCCTTCCACTCTCTCTCACGTCTTTCAGCATCAATCAGCATTCCGGCCCATACACTCGAATGGCTTGGAGTCTTTTTGCTGAACCCAAAATTGGCACAAACCGGTTTTGGTGGAGGACGCGGTGGAGCAATAGTTGGTCTGAAGCTTGGAGTTGCGGTTGAGCCCTCAACTGCCCTTCTCTTCCGCTGGTTAAGTTCCTCAGCATCTTCTTCTTCTTCATCAAGCGGTTGCACATTTAGCGCGATTGGTACAACAACTCTTTGTTCGGCCCGCTTGATTACGTTCACAACCGCGCTTCGTTTCTTCTTATTCCTTGTGTTCATTGAATGGGACGGTTGAACCGGTGGAAGTTTCTGGATGTTGGCCTGTTCCTCCTCGTTGCACTTCTGAGCAAACTCATAGTCTTTGTCTTCAATCTCCTTTTGCAACCGTATCCTTTCCATTTCTTCCTCTTGCAGCCTCTTAGCGGTTTCAGCATCCGATTCGATTTGCGTTTGAGTTGTGCTGACTTGAACTTTGGACATCTCCCCAATTTGAATGGCCATTGCCTGCAGCATGTCTAATAATGGAGCGGTTGCGGTTTAGATGGACTCGGCGATCAAAGTTTTGACTGAGGTCTGCATAGCCGTATCTATCATGGACTTCATAGAGTTTGACAGATTAACTTCATCCGTTGCAATCCTCTCATCGGTTGCGGTTTTATATCTTCCAAGGCATGAATCAACTGTATCAACCACCGCTTGCTTAATTTGATCGATTTCCGGAGCTTTAGCGGTTTGAGAAGTGTTTTGTTCCAGGTTTTCCGTCGTTCCGGATGTCTCATCGACTGCATAGAATGGCTTACTTTGATATAGGTCGGCATTATTGAGTTGGCTTTGGCAACCTTTCCTCCACTGCATATCAAAAAGATCGAGATTTTGTACTATCTTTTCTCGCACCGCAATGAACCGTTCGGCCATTCTCATTTCAATCGGATTTAGCGTCGCTCCTTTAGTTTCTTGAAAGGCATTCTCCACTGCTTGGCGGTAAGTGCGGAAAACCCATGGGCGGTAAATTTTGAGAGGTAAAACCGTGGGCGGTTAAGTTTTTCAAACTTTTCATTTTTGCTCGAGGTTCCGGTTTTACTTGAAGACTTGCTAACCGGAAGATTTTAGGTTAACCTTGAGATTTTGTGTATAAGTTTAAGAAACCGAAAAGAAAGATATAAATGATAACTGGAAACTTTGAAGATTAAATATTTCATAAATAACGGAAATGGTGAACATTGAGCGGTTTTTGGTCGTACAACAAAATGACCAAAAACCGGAAAGGAAAGACAAAGAAAAATTTAGTCTTCTGTGAACCATCCCCTTCCATCCTCCTTTCGTACCACTTTTCCATGGTGTTTTCAGGTGATCGTTCCTCAATTCTTGATATCCACCTGTGCATCATGAGTATAGTGATAGTGTTGGATGGTCCAACCGGAACACCGATTCCAAGGTTGCGACGCTTGGACAACAGGAACAGGGTGATTTGAGGAGCGAAACTGGTCCTTCCCCTTGCAGCGGTCATGAGCCGCTTCAGTTTGTTGAAGAGGTAGGTTGCCCAGTTGATCGACGAGTTTCGAATGATGGCTATCATGATGTCAAATGCCTCCCGGTTATAGTTTTGGTTAGGCATTTGGCCCATGATAGACCTGTGAACCAAGTCATGCAGGACTTGGTAGTGAGGAGCGAGGGTTTCTTTCTTTCCAAAGTCCTTGATCGGAGCGTCGGAAGAAGAGAAAATCTGGAAGAAGTCTTCCTTAGCCGGTAGAAAAGGTGTTGGGAAGTCCGAAAAACCTTCGGTCGGAAGGTGAAAGAAGTTGGCGAATTCCTCCTCGATAAACTGAAGGAATTGACCGTCGACGATGGTGCGGATGCTACCATCATCTAGAATATGACTGTTGTTGAAGAATTCACACACCTCCTCCACAAGGATAGTGTCCGAACCTTTAAGAAAGCCTTGGAGTCCTGAATCTATGATATGCTGAAAAATGCATTCATAGTATGCACTATCTTTGATATCTTCGAAATCGACGATAAGGGTATTTCTGAGTTCGGCCGACATTATGTGGAGGATTGAGGAAGGTTTTGGAAGGATTTTTTTGAACTTTCAAGTTTTAGAGAGAAGGAATGCTGGAGGTGTGTTTTGAAAATGGAGAAATGAATCCCCTTTTATAGCTTGGAACGGTTGAGAGCATTTAATGAGAATATTTGAAAATTCTAGCCGTTCATGTCTAGTCATTAATGTCTTTGTGATTTTCCAAGAGAATAAAGGCATGTCTTGTCTAATCAAGTCAGGCATGTTTATTGAGAATGAATATTTGTGTTTCCAAGAGTGATCTTATTTTGTTTTGATACGGCACAATAAATATTTGATCATTTATGATTTTAGATTTTGGATTAAAAGAGGAAGGAAATATGCTTCATTAGTTGAGGTGCAAAACCGGTAGTACAGCAAAATTACCGGTTTTGGAAAGAAAGTTAAAATTGGACAGAGGAACATATAGGCTAGACGTTGGATGACTCAGCCGCTTGATTTCTTCTAGCCTTGACTGCTTCCCACCGGTCGATCATCTCTTGTACTCTTTCCTTGGTGAGCACATGCCTTGAATGGAGAGTTACGAATGGTCCGGAGTGGATGTCCAGACTTGCACAGAAACCGCTCAGCTGAGGAGCGTAGCCGGTTTTGTTTGAGAGGAGCATCTTCTTCAAGTTACTGAAGATGATCCAGGACCAGTTAACCGGTGTCCCAACCGTTACAGCGATCATCATCTCGAAGAGCCTTTGGGTGTAATAGTAACTTTTCTCTCTGCCCAAAACGGACTTTCCCAGAATCTCACAGAGAAGCTGGTACTTATGAGAAAGTTGGCTTTTAGCACCCCAGGGTTTAACCGGGATGTCAGATCCTGAGAACCGGCGACACATCTCTTCCATGGTCACCGGGGAGTATGTTAAGTCGGTTACCCCTTCATTGGGCAAACCGCAGTATACAGCGAAATCCGTCTCGCTGAATAAGAACTTTTGACCGTAGACTTGTGCAACGATTATATCTCGATGCACTTCTTTTCCGGTCTGAAAGAATTCTTCGACTACTAGGTAGTCAAGAATGAATCTGTTTTCTAGGAAACTTCTTAGCCCGCTTCTTTCTACGGCTAAGAACATTTCTTTGACTTCGTGATCTTCATATTGGTAGATTGAATTAAAATCTGCCAACAGAATCTTCTTTGCTAGGGAGTTGGTGTTCATGTTTTTGAGAGAGAGAGTTTATCTCAAGAGTGATACTTGTGAATAGTGAACTTGTGAGGTTTTGTGAAGGTTTTAAGGGTGGTTTATATAGCCAGAGGTTCGGCTAGATTAATGAGTTTTAAGCATGCTTGATGATGTCATCAGTCATTTAATAGACTTTAACTTGTTGAAGTAACTAAAGTTTATTTCCAAGATAAAATCTAATTATTACCAAGATAATAATGATGACAAATATCTATTGACAAGATGTGAGTCTCCCTCTCTTGATGATGGACACATGTCGTCATCTCGATTGTGGTAGACTTATTTTTATTGATTATAGGCTTCATTTTTCAAAATATGCATGAAAACTCAGTCAGTCATCCCAGGTTAGTCGGAGAAGTTCATTCTATCAGACCAGAATGCATTTGTACTAAGCGGTTTTCCATGACCGGTTTTAGTAGGATATTTTGTTCTGATTGTGAAGAAACGTTGATTTATGTCAACATTTGTTCAACTTTGGATTTATTATATCTACTTCAACCTGGTTATTTCAACCGTATAGTGAATATACATGTGATTTGAAATTATGAAGTAATCGGGCATAACCGGAGACTTCCTCCCGGTTAGCATTTTTGATTTATCAATGGCCTATTTGAATATGGTTTGAAAAGCGAGAGCTTCTCCCTGAACACATATCCCGGTTTCTTACATGCATGCATAATCATGATATCAATTGATTAAGATTAGTAATTCCCAAAATATTTCGAAAGTGAGAAAACTTAGCTTCTTGTAGCGGTTTTGTAAATATGTCCGCTACTTGTTGCTCGGTTGATACATATTCCAGCCGGATGTGTTTCTCCTGAACATGCTCCCGGATGAAATGGTGTCGGATATCAATATGCTTTGTTCTTGAGTGCAACACCGGATTGTATGTAATCGCTATGGCACTGGTGTTGTCACAGAAGATTGGAGATTCCTTGGCTTCTATCCCGAAGTCCCTTAGTTGCTGTTGGATCCAAAGAAGTTGTGCACAGCAGCTTCCATCTGCTATGTACTCTGCCTCTGCGGTTGATGTTGCAACAGATGTTTGTTTCTTGCTACTCCAAGTGACTAACCGGTCGCCTAGAAACTGACAGGTTCCACTTGTGCTTTTTCTATCGATTTTGCATCCTGCGTAATCGGCATCTGAGTAGCTTATAAGATTGAAACTTGAGTCTTTTGGGTACCAAAGTCCCACTTCTTGAGTTCCCTTTAGATATTTTAGAATTCTTTTGGCCGCCGTATAATGAGATTGCTTTGGATTTGCTTGGAACCTTCCGCACACTCCGACCGCAAATAGAATATCAGGTCGGCTGGCTGTGAGATATAGCAATTATCCGATCATTCCTCGATATGATGTGATGTCAACGTCTTGACCATCATCATCTTTGTCTAGCTTTACTGAGGGACTCATTGGCGTAGCCGCTTCGGCACATGTATCCATTCCAAATTTTTTCAACAGTTCGGCTGTATACTTCGGTTGACTTATGAAAGTTTCGGCTTCCATCTGCTTAACCTGAAGTCCTAGAAAGAAACTCAATTCTCCCATCATACTCATTTGAAATCTATCAGTCATCATTTTCGAGAACTTGTCACATAATTTTGGATCCGTTGATCCGAATATGATATCATCAACATAAATCTGAACAAGTAGTATTTGTTCATTTCTTTCAAATTTGAAAAGTGTTTTGTCTACCGAACCTATTGTAAATTTGTGATCAAATAAAAATTGTGTCAAAGTATCATACCAAGCTCTTGGAGCTTGTTTCAAACCGTAAAGGGCTTTATTCAGCCGGTAAACATGATTTTCGTGTTCTGGATTTTTAAAACCTGGAGGTTGATTAACATACACCTCCTCATTTACTTTACCATTTAGAAAGGCACTCTTAACATCCATTTGAAAAACTTTGAAATTTTTGAAAGTTGCATATGCTAAAAATATTCTAATGGCCTCAAATCTAGCTACAGGGGAAAATGATTCTTCAAAATCAACGCCTTCTTCCTGTTTATAGCCTTGAGCCACTAACCGGGCTTTGTTCCTCCTAACTAAACCGTCTTCATTGAGTTTATTTCTGAATACCGATCGTGTTCCTATAACCGGTTTTTTTTCGGTCTAGGGACTAGGTACCAGACTTTATTTCTCTCAAACTCGTTTAATTCATCTTGCATTGCTAAGATCCAATCTGGATCTGACAATGCTTCATCCACCTTTTTCGGCTCAATTTGTGATATGAAAGTAGAGTTTTCATAGTGATCCAAATTTTGTTGCCTAGTTCGGACGGGTGAGGATATGTTACCTATTACTAGTTCAAGAGGATGATTTTTGTTCCTTCTGAGGTTAATCTGAGACGTGTCTACCAAGCTTTCGGTTGGCTGATCAAGGTTAGACTGATCGGTAGGTTGAACAGAGTCAGACCGACCGATTTCTTCAGTAGAAACTGAAGCGTCAACTTTCTGCGGTAAAGCAGCTTGATCAGGCTGAGGTTCAGCATCAACCGCTTGGTCCTTGACAAATCGTCTAAAAACCGGAACCTCGTCTTCATCATCAGAATAGATATTAAAATTTTCCATTCTATTGTGAAGGTCGAAGGGTAATGCAGTGTTTCGTTCAACCGATTCATCGAAAACAACGTGTGCGGTTTCTTCAACTGTTAAAGTCCTAGTATTGTATATTCTGTAGGCTTTACTTACAGCTGAATATCCCAACATTATTCCCTCATCGGATTTTGCATCAAAGGCGGTCAAGTAGTTCTTGCCGTTATTGTGAACAAAACATTTGCTACTAAAAATTCGAAAATACCGTACGCTTGGAATTTGATCAAAGTAAATTTCAAAAGGAGTTTTAGAAAACCGTTTAGTTACTAAAGATCGATTTTGTGTATAGCAAGCGGTGTTGATAGCTTCAGCCCAAAACTTTTGAGCGATACCCGAATCAGCTATCATTGACCTTGCGGCTTCCTTGAGAGTTCGGTTTCTTCTCTCAGCCAGGCCATTTTGTTGAGGAGTTCTGGCACTAGACAACTCGTGTCTAATACCGGAATCATCAAGAAAAGTAGTTAAATTACTGTTTATAAACTCAGTTCCTCTATCACTTCTGATTTTGTTCACTCGAATGGATTTTTCATTTTGTATTCTCAAAATCAATTTAATCGGGTTTGGAGTTGCTTGATTTTTAGAAGCTAGAAAAGTAACCCAAGTAAATTTAGAGTAATCATCAATAACTATCATAGTATAATGCATGCCTCCTAAACTAGTTACTTTGACCGAACCAAACAGATCCATATGCAAGAGTTCTAAGCATCGTTCAGATTGATAATTTCCTTTACTTTTGAAAGATGATTTTACTTGTTTGCCCATTTGACATGCAGCACATACTTTATCTTTTGAGAATTTAACGTTTGGAAAACCGTGAACTAGTTCTTTGGAACAAATGAAGTTAATCGTTTTGAAATTCAAGTGATTTAACCGTTTATGCCAAATCAAGTTTGGATCATTTCCGGCTATCATACACACAGGTTTTTCAAAATCAGTTTTCCAATCAACTTTGTAAATATTTCCCATCCGGTTACCGGTTAGCAGAATGTCATTATCTTGGTTTTTAACTAAACATGAGTTTTTATGAAATTCAACTTTGTAACCCACATCACACATTTGACTTATGCTTAACAGGTTGAAACGCAGTTTTTCTACTAATAATACATTACTTATGGATAGATCACCATGGACAATCTTACCCTTGCCCACGGTTTTACCTTTCGAGTTGTCCCCGAATGTGATGATTGCTCCGGTTTCGTGCTTGATATCGGTTAGTAGCTTCTTGTTTCCGGTCATATGCCTTGAACATCCGCTGTCCAGGTACCATTCTGAATTCTTTAGCCGGTTGCTCCTCCTAACCTGCAACAAACAATTATTTACACCTTTTTGGTACCCACATTCAGTTGGGTCCATGGTTGATTAGTCCCTTTGGGATCCAAACTTGAATAAGTCGGATCACCTTTCCGGTATCTGTTTTTATAATATTTGGCTTAACTTCTTGGCTGTTGCTCAAGAATGCCTTATGTTGTGATGAGTTTCTTTGATGTCGAGTTTTATTCAGTTTATACTGTTTCCGGTTGACTCTCCTTCTCTCAGGATGAAGCCATTTTTCGGATTCAGTAGGACTTACATATTTAAGCGTTTCTTCTGATTTTAGGTCATTTTCGGTTTGTGAACTCTTGACAAATTTTATAAACGGAAGGTTGTTCTTCGTGAGTTTTATCCCGTTAGGCTGTTTTGATTCGTTTAGTTTATTTGGTTCATAACCGATACCATACCTACACTTCGGGTGTCTTTTATAGTTACACATTTGTTTCACTGCTTGTCGTGATCTCTCCCACGCAGCAGTGACGTACATTGCTCGTTCATCGGTTTCGGTTATCGGTTGAACTGTCTTCTTATTATCGTAGAATAGTTCATCCAGTTCATAAATTTCAGATGTTTTATCATATACATTATTTATTTGTTCGGTTTTAGATTCTATTGGAGTTGGTATGTATGCAGATATGTTTCTGAAGTCAGCAACCATTTGGTTGAGTGCAGAAACCAGATCTTCTTTGGTAAATTCGTCAGAAGAGAAATCAAATACCTCTTCATCGTTTGCCATGAAGCAGGTTATTTTCTCTTCACCGTCTTCATTATCGGAGTATGCCCACTCGCTTCCACCGTCGGATGCAATGAGCGCCTTTTGAATTTCTTTTCCTTCGTCAGCATGTTGATCATTGTTTTTTCGGTAGTCGTTTCGTTGGTTATTGTTTCCCCGGTAGTTATTCCCTTGATAGTTGTTTCCCTGGTACCGGTTGCTTTGGTAGTTGTTCCCCTGATAGTTGTTTCCTTGATAGTTTCCTTCCGGTTTTCTATCGTCTCTCCTTGGTTTTCTACACTCTGACCTGAAATGTCCAAAACCGTCACAATTATAGCATCTTTTGTTTTATTTATCTACATAGTTATAATTAAAATCATTATTAGATGGTGGCTGGCTCTTTTTCATGAATTTCCCGAATTTCTGAGCTAGCATCGCCATCACATCTTCAGTAATTTGATCGGTGTTTTTGACTGGAGCCTGAACGGTTGATACTTGGACCGCCGGTTCCACCGATGTAACCAAAGCTCCGGTTCCATCGGTGTTTCTTCTGGTTGATGTGGATGCTTCGTCTTCGATCCGAGACTTGATCTCAAACTCGTAGGCTTTTAGATCTTCGAACACATCATGCAACTTCATCTGCCCAAGGGTGCTCGATTCCCTCATCACCATGGTCTTGATATCCCACGTGCTTGGCAAAGATCTTAGGGCTTTGATGATTACTTCTCGGTTGTCATACTTCTTTCCGAGTGTTTGAAGCTCGTTGACTACACTGGTGAACCGGTTGCTGAATTCCTTCATGTTTTTCCCCGGTTTCATCCTTATGTTTTCATATTTCTGTGTAGCCACCAAGATTTTGTTCTCCTTAGTTCTTTCGTTTCCCTCATGGATATGAATGATCGTTTCCCAGGCTTCCTTTGCATTTTCACACTCTAATATTTTGTTCAAAGTGTTATCATCTACAGCCTTGTAGATGTGTCTCATGCAATGGTTGTCCAGGTTACTCCGTCTTCGATCTTCACTCGTCCATAGTTCTGCCTCCTTGTTGATCTTGATCGGTCCCTCTTTCAGGACTCGGCTCATCTCATCATCTAATGTAATCAGATGTAGATACATCTGTTTCTTCCAACTACTAAACGCTTCGATGTTTAGCATTGGCGGCTTGTCGCTGTGGGTCATGCTTCCCATCTTCTTCGGTTGCTTGAGTGCTAAGAACCTCGCTCTGATACCACTTGTTAGGATCGGGGACACCCTTGGAGGACCGGGGTGTTTCCGGTTTCGGGAAGGGTGGCCGCTTACAACACACACAACTCTTTGGTGATAGTCCGGTTAAAGACTAAAACCGTTCTCAGCACTGCGCAAACTGTCACAGACTCTTGAACCGGGTTCAAGGGCGGAAATGTCTGTTTCAGGTTGAAGCAACGTATGCGACTTTAGATGATGTTTTAGAAGGAGTCGGTTTATGGATATGAGTGGACTGGTTTAAGGAGTATGATTAATTTGGTTTGAGGTTAGGATAAGTAGATAAGTAATGAAAGCGAAAGAAAGAACACGAGACAAGGATTTTTATGGATGTTCGGAGCAAACCCTCCTACGTCACCCCTTCTTCTCAGGTTATGAGAAGGATCTCCACTAACTTTTATAGTTACAACAACACTGTCGGTCGAGCCCAACTCGCTACTCGCCGGTTACACCAACTCACTCTTTGATGTAATACAATAACTCAACACAACAACACACAAAAAGCTTCCAGTTTCAGACACACCAGTTTGGAATATGAAAGTTTTATCTCTCTAGAACTTAATGCTTTTATGATTTGTTTTTCGTAATCCGTAACTTGCATTTAATGAAGACGTTTCGTCTTCCTTTTATAGCTGAGAAGAGCCAACGGTCATTTTCTTCTCTCTCCTTGAGATTGGCCGCTCGTTATCACACCTGGTGCAGAAAGGTTGCTTGCACGCTTCGCTTTCCTCACCACCTGGCAGTCATGCAGGCAGCTCTATGCAGAAGATGACATAGCCGGTTTTCAGATTTGGACACGTGTTGGACATGCACCTCAGGTTGTCAACTTCGGATCAATAAAGCATCATTGCTTTCCTCGCATGCTTCCGATCGGATCCGATCTTCTTTTATTCTTTCAAGACACGTTTCTTTCGTCATGGTACGTCACTCTTGAAGTTTGCATCTTCCGGTTTTTGTGTCTTGTGTTGTATGATCCGGCTGGTTTGTAAACTTTTGTCTTTGCTGACCGGTCGCTTGAGAAAGTAAAAACCGGTTCCTCTGATCTTTAACTTGATCACTTGGAACTGATTTCTTTGAAGTATAGCAGCAACCGGTTTTGATGCCCCCAACCGGTTCATACGGTTTTGATCTGTATCTGCACATGAAAGTTAACAACTGTTTAGTCCGTCTGGCCGGTTCCAAAAATTAACTTACTTAATTTTTCTATCAATTTCTCCCTTTTTGATTATTTAGAATAAATATTCAAAACTTGTAATGAGTGGCCGGTTTTGAAAATTAACATACTTAATTTTTCTATCAGGAGGCCTATTTGATTTTTAAAACATCTAAAAAAAATAGAAAACGTTTTAGAATATTTTTCTAACAAAAACACAAAATATATTTTACTTAAACCTTCTTTAGTTTACTTTATTCATTTTTTCATTTTATTTGTATTTACAACTTATTATTAAAAACTAAAAAAAATACAAAATTAATTCTAACATGCTTCTAAGGTAGAACCTGATTCTTTTTTATGTTAATATTCACTTTCTCATTTCCTATATTTATATTATAACGAACCTAGATGCATGCTTATGAATATATGAGCTCAAATACTTAGATATAGGATAGGAATAAAGCTTATTAAAAAATGTTTTCAAAAATGGCTAATCATTTTGTAGTAGAGACCCCAATTTAGAAAAATATGTGAGATATAGCGTCGATGCCTTTTTACAAGTACAATAAAAAAGAATCTCTGAAAATATTTTTTTTCCTAATTTCTCAAGGTGAAATTTTTGTGACGAATTTTAAAGTCATAGTTAGTCTAATCAACACAAATTAAAAAAATGAATTCTAGTCTATATTTTGATGTTATTTCATATCTCATTCAGAAGATTTGAGAGAAAGGTAGGCATCAAACTATAAATTATCTATTTAGAAACTTTTTCGAAAGTCGATTTTTAAGATATTCAAGTAGTGCTTAGTGTTTTCTTTACGACCCTCAAAGTCAAAGTTAGTATAATCGATAAAAATTTAAAAATGAATTCTAGTTTATATTTCGATGTTATTTCATATCTCATTCACAAGATTTGAGAGGAAGGTAGTCATCAAACTATAAATCATCTAGTTAGAATTTTTTTTGAAATGTCAATTTTTAAGATATACAAGTAGTGCTTAGTCTTTTCTTGACTTTAAATTAGACATTTCATATATTCATAATAATACGATAACGGAATCAAGAAATGCAACATTCTTTAAACATGTACTTTCATATAAATCTAATAAAAAAACAATCTCTCCAAAATGATTTCTTTAACTAGATGAAGAAAAAAAAGGAAAATGAAGTCAAGGTTGAACTTAGATGAAGTAAACAAGTTGGAATGAACAAATTATTTGGTCTAGATATATATACTTTCATGATAAAAAGTAAACATCAAACATAATATGATAGATTTTACTCATTTTAAGGGCCTCTATCAATTAATAGAGAGATAGAATCAATCTAATAAAACTATACGTGGGAAGTATTTGATCTATGTCCTGAAAATAAACCTAAGTTGTCAATGGATTAAAAAAAGGAAAGTAGATGAATCAATTGATAAATATAAAGTAAGACTAGTGTTGTACACTTGTTTTTAATCGAATCCCGTAAACTCTTGAAAAGTTTCGGTTCGTTTTATTGGTTTTAAGATATAAAACTAAAAGATATAAATAAATAAACGATTAAATAAATTGACTAGATAAAGAAATATCAAGAATTAATGTTGTTATTTTTATTTTGGGATAAAAATATTGGACGGAGAGTAGTTTGTGACCACTGTAGGCAATCACCGGACAACTTTGCACTAGTAAAAATGCGGATTTTACCGAAAGTTTATTATGTTGGTAAAGACCTTAAATCTGTCGGTAAAACACCTTTACCAACAAGTTCTCAAACTGTCGACATTTGTCGGTAAAGTTCTTGTCAGTAAAGGCATTGGAGTCTTAGCCGACAGATTTATAAACTTCCGTTGTTAATGGTTTAAAAAAAGGAAAGTAGATGAATCAATTGATAAATATAAAGTAAGACTAGTGTTGTACACTTGTTTTTAATAGAATCCCGTAAACTCTTCAAATGTTTCAGTTTGTTTTATTGGTTTTAAGATATAAAACTAAAAGATATAAATAAATAAACGATTAAATAAATTGACTAGATAAAGAAATATCAAGAATTAATGTTGTTATTTTTATTTTGGGATAAAAATATTGGACGGAGAGTAGTTTGTGACCACTGTAGGCAATCACCGGACAACTTTGCACTAGTAAAAATGCAGATTTTACCGAAAGTTTATTATGTCGGTAAAGACCTTAAATCTGTCGGTAAAACACCTTTACCGACAAGTTCTCAAACTGTCGACATCTGTCGGTAAAGTTCTTGTCAGTAAAGGCATTGGAGTCTTAGCCGACAGATTTATAAACTTCTGGTATAGGCTTTCCCGAAAGATTTATACATATCTTTCGGCAAATCCTTTTCCAATAGATATGGTTAGATCTATTGGCATAAACAATATAATGACATTTTAGCATAAATAGTATTTCTTTTAATTAGGTTGATAACAGTTTGGATATGTAAAACTCGAATAGCCTATTTAATCTTTATTCAGGGTAAATACCGAATGATTTCAACAAATCTTTCGAAAAAGCCTGTGCCGAAAAATATGTTGAAACCTTTCGGTAAAGCCTGTACCAAAAGATTTAACTTTGCCAAAAGATTTCAACAATTCTTTTGGCAAAGTATAATTAGGGGAAATACTGAAAGTTTTGTTGAAATCTTTTGGCATAGTGAAATACCAAAAGATTTAAACAAATCTTTCGTTATAGGATTTACCGAAAGATTTGTTTAAAACTATCAGAATAGTGTAAATATGAATACCGATAGATTTCATCAAATCTTTCGGTATTTCTCCTTTACGAAACAATTAATATTCTATTTGTTTTTTACATAACCCTAACAAGTTATTAGTTAAACCAAAAAAATACAATAAGAAAAAAAAAATCATTACATTTCCAAAATTCTCAATCACTACGTATTATAAACATAGAAACTAATCCAAAATGTATTTACTCCAAAAACGATAAAGAAATCCAAAAAGTACATAATTCATGAAAAAACATATACTAAAAGGTACTAACTCGCCGGGGTAGGGGTGGTGGTTGATTCCGCTAATTCTGCTTGAATTCACTCGTTGTAAATTTGAACTACCTCTTTTAGTTCATTGACCCACGTCTAGAGTCATTGGTTCTCCTCCCTTAGTGACCCTCCACGTTGTGAATTGTTTCCCCTCCTTCCTTCGATCCCCCTGAAAGCGCGATGGCCTCACACTAGACCCCATACCCATAATTGTCCCGTGTCGTTGGGGCCTGATCATTCTCTCGGTCACATCAAAGTAGAAGATATGGGTGTGTCATTAATCACTTGCTCCATCTCCACATTCACATTGTAAAGTTTTATTATATAAGCTATAAATATATAGTTCTATTAAATTTTTAATTAAACTTATTATTAACTTACGATTTTTCTTGTGATAATTGATCCGACATTGAGGTCGGGTTGTTTTTGGTGACTCTTGGGGTTTGAGTCCTTTTGAACCTCTCTATAATAGTCGGTGGATGTCCGAGTTCAGCCTCTTGTTCAATCAAATTATTTATCAGTAAATTAGTTACATTATTTATAGTAGGTTTAATTGAATAATGTACATACCAATTCTTCTACTTCTCATGAAAATTGTTAACTGCATGTATGGTACAGAAACCTCACTTACCTTTAGTTGCCAATATTGATCGAGCTCTTTTTCTATATTTAAAATAAAAATGAAGTTAGAACTAGTGTCGTCAGTACATATTTCTATTCTAGATTTGTACGTACCTTGATGGTCTCGATGAAGTAGTGGTGTCTGCAGAGGAACTCCCAATCTTCTGGATCATATGATGGTGGGGGACGTGCAAGTACCGATGCCTAATCTCTATTATGAACCCAGACGTAATACCGACTCAAATCGGAGTGCCACGTATCCCATATTTACTTGTCGTGTGCCATCCCGGTCTATATGTACGTGTCCATAGGGATATATGTGCTATCGAATGGATCCTGAAAAACAAAAACCAGCAAATATTATTAAACATCATTTGAATGTTAATTAAAAGCATGTAATTTAATTTCTCACTTTCATGGCACGCCATAGTGTATCCAATTGATCGGTACTCAAAGCCCTCCATTATAACTGGAGATGTGAGATGATTGCGGGGTCCCGCACCATCGAACCCACATGCCTAGACCACATACGCCAAGCATCACCAGCTGGTCTCCCATCCACATCTCCGAAACTCATTGGCACCCTCGATCCTTAGTGCCTTTTTGCAAGCTCGATATTCTTGACGCGACCTCATCTCCGCATGGAGGAAGAACCTACAAAAGTAAAAAATTAATATTTCTAGGTCAAAATCAATATAAACAATAACTATTAGTAAAAAAATTATCGGTACCAGTGTGTTCGCAGTGGACTGGTAATGTTGATCCTGATGTTGCTCCTACTCATGCTCATGCTCATGCTCATGCTCATGCTCATGCTCATGATCATGCTCATGCTCATGCTCGGTCTTAGTCTCCTGATCCTCCTACTCCTGCTTAGTCCACATATATATATACTCTCAATGAAATCCCCAAGCTCATCCTCTTGTGGATAGTGGTTTGTTAGGGAAGAAGATATTGGGACCGAATTAAACATTTGGTCCCTTAAAAGCAACACTCGGTCCCTAAAGGCTCCCCTAAATGCTCCCCGACTCTTTGAAGACCACATCGGGTCGTAAGGTCGCCTATTTGTGACATCAGCCCCTGAATGTCTTGATGAGTTTTCTTGGCGACATGGTACCAATAGACAAAGATAGTACTAGCATATTTATTAGTATGGAATAATATGAGATGAAGTTTAATGTAAAACACTAAATCATATCTTAAATAGATATTTGTAAAAGGTGAATTTATTTGTGTCACAATCTTCCGATCGGGTCGTGATGCTATGTCAGGGCGTAAAATACTTGTTTTGTTTGACTCGCCAAAATATAAGGTTCTTGAGTTTTAAAATTTTGTTGACATTTATACTTTTAAAACCATTTTACTCAACGTTTCTAGAATTTCCATCAAACCACTTACACTTGAAGAGGACAACCCATCTATGAGAAAAATATTGTTAGACACCTGCGTCTAAAAAAACGCCTATCCAACTTAGACGCTAGAATGTGGATAGTAGGTTAGACGTTTAACTACGTGTCCTTTAGATGTATCATATTTGGACCGATTGAGGACAACTGTAAACTAAGTATGCGTTGTGATCTAATTTTCCCGCTCAAACATTAAATCATTTATTTTCTAAATTCGAATAACTTGAAGACACTTGTCTTTCAATGTTAAATAAAATGACTAATATATCATACAATTAACTATTAAGACTTTTGGTAAAAACTTAGTTAATGATGACTACTCTTAGGAAAAGGCGTCTAAAATTAATTGATGGGCCTTCTTTTTTGAAAGTGATGGTTAAACATGTGACTGTTCAAATTCTATTTAAGGACATCATGCATGTGTTTGGGGTTCTTACGCTTCCTATCTTTATTAGATCCCTAAATCTCTCTCTACCTTCTCTTTAAGAAACCTTGATTTTCTCTGTTCTAATATGTTTCTTACTTTCAAAGATGGCTGACAAGAAGGTTGTTTCCCTTTCTCACAACACTTTGCATGTAGACTTTAATTTAGTCTACTCTATCGATCAAAAAGACACTGTGGATATGTTCAGATCTCTCAAGTACTCTGGCCTCAGGAAAGTATCTCAGCGGTCCTTATATTCTCTATGAAAAATAGGTGCGTGAGTTTTTCAAGACGGGGAATGTGGTTGGACACTTGATAACGGCGACGGTGAACGGAAAATATATCTCCTTCAATGAATCAATGTTCGCTGTGTTCTTTGAACTACTGTCTGAGGGTCACACCTTTTACGTTGCGATTCCGGCCAAGATTATTTTAGAGATGCAGATCATCTTTTCAAACTTTAGGATCAGAATAAACGTGAAGAATATGCTCTTGAATCCCCATTTCTGTCTTCTAAACGATATTGTGGCTAAGGCACTTGGGGGCAGGGCAGGGTCATTCGACCTGAATAATCAAGAAAGATTCGACTACATGATGACCATTTCCAAAGGTATGTCGATTAAATGGGCGTCTACCTTATTCTCAAATCTTTGCCAATTGGTTTATTCAAAGAACAAGAAAAATTCGGGCTTTTCAGTCCAACTCGTCTGGTTCATGGAGCATCTAGGCATTCCCATGGGTGGGGGTGAGGTTGTTAACCCCTACCATATATTAACTAATATCTATGTGAAAGGCACCCTAGCAAGAATGAAACTCTCTAAGGAGATGAATCCTGGATCCTCCAGCCAATAGACGAGTGGTCAATCGATCATTCCGTCTAAACGCCAAGCTACCTCCAAACGCACGGCGAGCGCTAAAAGAGCCATATCTTCCGTCATGGATTCTGCTGCAAGCTCTAATAGGAAGAAGAGAGCGTCGATGAGGGTCTCTAGATTAGTTGACTCCATTTCTAAAAGGTCAAGACAAGGAATCCCTCCCTTCGCCTCCATCCCGATCTCGTCTTTTTCGCTCTCTCCCTCAGCCAACCTGATAAAGAAGTGGGCCAGGTCGTCTACTATTATTGTTAATCAGACGAATGCGTCTAAGGTCGCCACAAATTCAACTAAGGTAACTACCTCTACTCCTCCGACCGTAGTTCCAAATATTGATGTTCCTATGATGGAACAAGCTGAAGGACCAACTGTTCAGCCAATTGGTCAAAATATTGAATGCTTTGACAGAGAAATATCACATGTCTTTCCTGACGAATCAGTAGCTGCTGATGCTACTGGTAATGTCATTATAATTGTTGAAACAGAGCAGGAAAATATTTCTACACCTGTAGTTGTTGTATCTACCGAACAAGCTCCAAATTCAGTCGAATATTGAGACACTTATTGTTGAAACCTTTGAAGAACCACCCGTTAAGAAGGCAACGAGAATAGTGACTGAGCTTCCAGAAGGGGCATTTCAGAAGGCTCTAACCCCTTATGAAATCTTAAGAGCAGTTAGGGGGCTCCAGGAATCACTATCAGAGAACCTTTACCTACTCCCAAACCAGGAGAATTTCCTGGAAAGTGAAAAGGTGTTGCTGAAGAGATTCCAGAAAAGGTTTCGGATGCCAAACTTATTTTTAATCTCGTTATGGAATAGGTTGAAATGAAAGTTGTTGAGAAGATCGAAGTCTTCGATACCTGGATGAATCACAGGTTAATCTCCTAATTTGATGAAATCATCTCTGGCGACGAAATCGAAAAGGAATGGAAGAAATTAATAAAGATGGAGTAGAGCGTCCTTAAATGGGCAAAAACAACTGAGGTCCATGAAGCTCTCAAAAGAAAGGATCTCGTTGTGGCAAATATAATGGATCGTGCTCTATTTCCTTTGGTTGAGGCAAGAAAATAAAATTTTAATCCTCTCAATAGGTATGCTTGTTCAGAACAGAATGCACTGAAACGACTTGACATGATAATGAATGACTATTGCTTCACAGTCATCTGATATGTTCATTATACCGAGTCATTTCGGTCGAGTAATTTTCAAATCGATGCAGATGACAACAGTTCTAAGGAGATTGATGACATGTCTCCTCGTCAAGGCGAGCCCCTGCGAATCATTTGAGATGAACAATTTATATCTGAAGATGAAGAGCAGGTTGATATCTATTTCACTAAGCTTGCCAACTTTTCTTTTGAAGAAAAGCGTCTGATGGCTCAGTAGTATGTTGAACAGACTCCTGTGGTAGTTCAACCTAAAATCCATATTGAAGAGGAGATAGTAGTTTCTGAAGCTGTTCAGACGCCCATTCCTTAGAAGGAGACATCCGAATTGACTCCTCTTACGTCTGAAACAGAAAAATCACCCTTGATTGAGGAGGAACCGCCAAAGACAGTTGAACAGTCTCCAGGTTCACAGGATGAGGAGGAACCCTTGAAGCAAGCTGATTCAAAGAAGACTATGTCTATTAAGGCGGAACAATGTGAAAAAGTTGAGCTCTCCTCATCCTCTGAAGAAACACCATTAGAAGAATGTCCTCCTCCCTCTCCAACTGCTCATCCATCTTAACCCATCAAGATAGTTGCACACATCGTTGAGAACGTTGTTGATCTACCTCTTCACTGTAAAGATATTTCAGAGCATGTTAATCAGGTATGTGCCGAGATACTAAATGGAAAAGAAAATTATAGGGATGTATCAAAAGCTCCCTCTTCCCTCCTAAAGTCAAAGAACCAAAGCGTTCTTTACAAGTGAATGTGCTTGTGAACCTTATTCGCACTTCGCCAGCTTTCTCCCAAGTCGTATCTTTGGCTGCTCGCTCCTCCGAAGAAGCCTCTCCTAGAGGAGAAAGATTTTGTAATGCAATTATGGATGCGTTGAGTTCTATGAAGTAGAACATAATGGACATGTCATCTAGATTGGAAAATCTTGAGAAGGGGTCTGCTTCAAGTAAACAAGTTGTCTCTTCTATTCTTGTCACCCAAAAGGAAACTGAGAAAACATTGAAGCTAAATACATATGAAGACAACATCCTGCATACATAGTACAAGAAGCTGGACAAGAATTTTTTTAAACGTCAGTCGGATCAACATGCTGAAGCTAAGAATTTCAACTTAGAGCTTCACCAAGAAACCAGATCCGTAATTGAACTTATTCAGTCATAAGTAATGAAGATGTCTAATTCGTTAAGAAGAGAAGAGGTTGAGCGATTAGAGCAGGATGCGATCATTGCAATGAAATTTAAAGCTAAAGAAGAAGTTGCAGCTGTTGTTGAGAAAGAAAGAGCTCTTATCATTGTCAACCCTAATAATGTTAAAAAGGGGGAAATGAAGCAAAAGAGTGGGGTCAACCCTAAATCCTAAAATCTAAACGAAAAACTTCTAAAGAAGGCGAAGGCAATTGTGCACCAGAAAGAATCGGCAAAGGTCGTGGAGGCGAAAGAGGAAGTGGAAGTGGAGGTCGAGCAATCACTTGATTCCATAACATTTTAATTGGAGAACCAATTCTTCAAAGCGGCGCAGATCCAAGAGTAAAAAGGGAAGGACACTAAATCTTTCTCCTTGTGTTTTTCTTTGTTTGGTACTTTAAAACTATGTTTGAAAACTACGGTGAATGACTTTGATTTTAATATTATATGATGGGAGATTATTTTTCTTAAGGTTGTATATTTTTAACATCATCAAAAAGGGGAAAATTGTTGGGAAAAATTAAATACAATGTAAAGAAAAGAGTTAATTAAGTAATAAATAATTAACTTGAAATAGAAATAAACAAAAGTTATGATCTAGAACATTATATTAACAACGTGATTTTGATGATTTTTAAATAGAATAAAGTTAAGTTGTCTATTTGTTTTATACAGTTGAATACATAAGACTATGCTACTTTAGACGTGGTCTAAAGAAGACTATCTTAGACGTTAAACGTAATTAGACATGGTAGTCTAACTCCTTTAGATGCGGTCTGAAGGAAAGCATAGTTAGACGAGGTCGTCTATCTCCTTTAGACGAGGTCTAAAGGGAAACACAGTTAGACGAGGTCGTCTATCTCCTTTAGACGAGGTCTAAAGGGAAACGCAGTTAGACGAGATAGTCTAACTCCTTTAGACAAGGTCAAAAGGAAAGCGTAGTTAGAAGAGGTCGTCTAACTTCTTTAGACGAGGTCTAAAGGCAATCATAGCTAGACAAGGTCGTCTAAATCCTTTAGACGAGGTCTAAAGGGATGCGCAGTTAGACGAGATCGTCTAACTCCTTTAGACGAGTTCTAAAGGGATTCTTAGTTAGACGATGTCGTCTAACTCCTTTAGACGAGGTCTTAAAAGAAGCGTAGTTAGACGAGGTCATCTAAATCCTTTAGACACGGTCTAAAGAAAAGAGTAATTAAACGAGATCATCTAACTCCTTTAGACGAAGTCTAAAGGGAAGCGTAGTTAGACGAGGACGTTTAACTCCTTTAGACGAGGTCTAAAGGGATGCGCAGTTAGACGAGGTCGTCTAACTCCTTTAGAAGAGTTTTAAAAAGATGCGTAGTTAGACGAGGTCTAAAGGGATGTGTAGTTGGACGAGGACGTCTAACACCTTTAGACGAGGTCTAAAGGGATGCGTAGTTAGACGAAGACGTCTAACACCTTTAGACGAGGTCTAAAGGGAAGCGTAGTTAGACGAGGTCATCTAAATCCTTTAGACACGGTTTAAAGAAAAGAGTAATTAGACGAGGTCGTCTAACTCCTTTACATGAGGTCTAAAGGGAAACATATTTAGACGAGAACGTCTAACTCCTTTAGACGAGGTCTAAAGGGATGCGTAGTTAGACGAGGTAGTCTAACTCCTTTAGACGAGTTCTAAAGGGATGCGTAGTTAGACGAGGTCTTCTAACTCCTTTAGACGAGGTTTAAAGGGACGTGTAGTTAGACGAGGACGTCTAACTCCTTTAGACGAGGTCTAAAGTGATACGTAGTTAAACGAGGACATCTAACTCCTTTAGACGAGGTCTAAAGTAGCACGTCTAATACTTTTCTTTAGCAATCGTCTGAAGAAAGCATACGTCTAACCACGATCAACAAGCTATCTGCTACTCCTGCTCCACTCAGTTCTTTGCAGTCTTACAAACCAACTAATTATATCAAATGAGCAAATGCCACGTACGCAAATATTCTTCCAACTGCCTTTCTAGTACAAGACAATATCATAGGATATTCGGCGCACTACTAGTTCGGTACGGCCAAGATCCTTTTGCTCAGAGTCTATTGTACTTTGGTACTATGGGCGGCCTTTAAACGGATACATGCCACGTGTCTACAAAGAAGATTCGACCGTTGGTGTCCTTCTACTACAAATAGATGCTCAAGTACAACGAATGAACAACTGGAACACACGAAATTATCAAATGATTCACAATCTTACTCTTGCTCTTACTTACTTCTTACATAATTCAAGTTCAAGAGAGAAATTGAATTACTGTCTAGCTGTGAGAACATTGTAAGTTGAACATATGTTGTTATGTTTAACAGAGAGTTCGCTAGCTTAGTAAGTTGTATTCGATTCAAAGAATTTAGTGGATATCCTTCCGGATGTGGAAGAAGGAGTGACATAGGAGTTTTATCTCCGAACATCCATAAAACTCCCTGTGTACTTTACTTTCTGCCATTTATATTCGGTTGTTTAAAGTTTTAAATTCGACGAACACTTCCACACTTTTATCCGTTTCAAAAGTTTGGAGGATTTGTATAGAATAAAAACATATACTAATTCCTCACAGTATTACTATCGAAGATTTTATCATAAGTTGTTAACAATAGTTAGACCTTAGTCTCTATTGGTAGCACCGATCCAAACACAATAAATCCTAAATCAACAAAAAGCTAACCAAATATATCAATTAACCTAAAGTAACCCTAAATTTCATATCAATAAAGAGTGAAGAAGGAGAAGATATACAAAGAGGAGACATTCGTGGCTAGAGGAAGAGATCGAACGGATATGCAGCTGAAGATCCTTCCTTCGGTGGCTGGGCCGTGGAAGTGGCAGCTTAGATCTGCGGCCGGGCGACAACTTAGTTCTAAGGCTAGGCAGCGAAAGATGAACTGCGACGGAAGAAAGATTGGAAAATTGGCTGAAGAACGGTGATCACGGAGTTTCGGTAGTGAGATAGAAGAGAGAGAGAGTGTAGGGGAAAGTTTCTGCCAAAAACACGATATAAAGGGGCAATACCCTAAGATATAGTAAATCTTTCGGTATTACCTCTTAATTAATGACCGATAGTTTTACCCATTTTTTTCGTCTTTTTCATTAATCACCCAAAAATTGTTCTGAGTGTTGGGATTGGTCCAATACCGAAATATTTGGTTAAATCTTTCGGCTTTACCTTTAAATACTGAATGATATGATTTAAATTTTTCGGTATTTGACCCCTTCAAATTTAATAATTAATGAGATTTAATCCTAATTATATTTTATCCTTAAGAAACTAAACACAATCCTATACTAAGAAATTGAACACAACATCTACATTGTAATTATAATCAAACAAAAATCTATATACATCCTTATATAATCAAACACAATCTTATACTTATAAATTCAATCACAATTCATATACTTAGATATTGACACAAAATTGATATGCTTAGATAATTAAACAAGAACCAAAAACTTAGAAACCAAAACACCACTTAGAAAATGTGAAATAAATTAGTGAAGAATTTTATTACCGAAAGATTTATATCAAATCTTTCGGTATTTGCTTCGAAAGCCGAAAAAGATACACATGTCTTCCGGCTTTTACAATAATCACTCATAAATTTTCAAATTGCTAGGAAGTGACCAATACCGAAAGATTTGGTTAATGGTTTTGGCTTTACCTCTAATTACCGAAAGATATGATTCAAATCTTTCGGTATTTGATTCATTCAAATTTCATAATTAATCAAATTTAAGCCTGATTATATTTTATCCTTTAGAAACTAAACACAATCATATACTTAAAAATTAAGCACAACACCTACACATACAAATACAAACCATACACACATTCTAATTATAATCAAACACAAACCTTTATAAATCCTTATATAATCAAACACAAACCTATACTTGTAAAAATCAATCACAATCCCTATATTTGAATATTGATACACAATTGATATGCTTAGATAATTAAATTAGATCCATATACTTAAAAACCAAAACACCACTTAGAAAAAGGATATAAAATTAGTGAAGAAGGTCATTAGAGAAAGATATGGAGTAAATCTTTCGGTATTTAGGGGTAAAGCCAGAAGATTTAGTCATTACTTTAGTTTTTGACCTTAATTACCAAGAAATTCCCAAAGTTCTGGGAAGTGGCTAATACCGAAAAATTTGGTTAATTATTTTGGCTTTACCTCTAAATATCGAAAGATGTGATTTAAATCTTGAACCCTTCAAATTTTATAATTAATTAGATTTAAGCCTGATTATATTTTATCCTTAAGATACTAAACATAATCATATACTTAGAAATAAAACACAACACCTACACATACAAACACAAACAATACACACACATTCTAATTATAATCAAACACAAATCTTTATACGTCCTTAAATAATCAAACACAAAATTATATTTGTAAATTCAATCACAATCCTTATAGTTGTATATTGACACACAATTGATATGCTTAGATAATTAAACAAGATCCATATACTTAAAATCAAAACACCACTTAGAAAAGGGAAAAAAAATTAATGAAGACTACCATTACCAAGAGATTTGTAGATTATCTTTCTGTATTTGGTGTCAAAACTGACAAATTTACCCATTTTTCGGCTTTGGCCATATTTACCTAGAAATTCTCAAAGTGTTGGGAAGTGGATAAAACTGACAGATATGGCAATTCTTTTGTCAATACCTTTAAATACCGAAAGATTTAATTTTAATCTCTCGGTATTTGATCTCTTCAAATTTAATAATTAATCAGATTGAAGCCTAATTATATTTTATCCTTAAGAAAGTAAACACAATCTTCTACTTATAAATGAAACACAACACCTACACAAACCATACACACATTCTAATTATAATCAAACACAAACTTTTATACATCCTTATATAATCAAACATAAATTTATACTTGTAAATTCAATCACAATCCATATATACTTAGATATTGACACACAATTGATATGCTTAGATAATTAAACAAGATCCATATACTTAAAAACCAAAACACCATATAGAAAAGGGAAAAGAAATTAGTGAAGAAGGTCATTGCCGAAAGATATGTTGATAATCTTTTGGTATTTAGATGTAAAGCCAACAAATTTAGTCTACATGTTTCGGCATATATCCCCTCCAGAAAACCCAACACTTATTAATTTTTTACTAATTTTTGGAATGCCATAACTGACAGTTTTAGACTAAATCTTTAAGTATATCCCCTCTAGAGAAACCCAATACTTAGAATTTTTTTTTCAATTTTTGGAATGGGTCAAAGCCAAAAAAATATAGACTACATCTTTCGGTATATCCCCTTAAGAAAAACCCAACACTTACAGATTTTGCTATTTTTTAGGAATATTTTGCTATTTTTTAAAGGGACAAAACTTACAGATTTAGACTAAATCTTTCGGCATATCCCTTCTATAAAACCCCAACACTTAGCATTTTTTTTGGAAGGGCCAAAGAGAAAAATATAGACTAAATATTTGGGCATTTCCCCTTCAAAAAAAGCTCTTTTTTGAAAGGATCTAATGCTGATAGATATAGACTAGAACTGTCATCGTTTCATGAATTAATGCCGACATATATCAATGAATTAACGACAAATTTCTTCCTTTACCAAAAGATTGATATATCTATCATAAAAATCTTTCTGTAAAACTCTATTTTTACTAGTGGTGAACCGCTAGACGACAAAGAGGAGAGCCAGTCAACCATGCGATTTGGCCAAGTCGATAAATTATTCAATGCACTAGTCAACAAGCACATGAAGTAAGTTAATAGATAGACACAGAAATATCAACCCACAAGACCCTCTAATTCTGAAAAGCCCTAGTCTAGCTTGTTTTGAATCCAACCCACGACCCTTGCCTCCAACGTAGAAGACCCAGTTCTCTTCTATTCTATTGTGCGACTCGCGTTCCAAGTGTCCCATCTATTCCTTTCTTCCTTCGGACAAAAACAACAATGAATACGTGAAGAACAAATAAAAAAGGTTTTCTTGATAATTTCTAAAAATCTATAAAGACAATCGTTTAATCCCCTAAAGTCCCCACATGGTAACAAGATGATAAGAATGATTATACAATAGAGCCATGCTATCTAAATCACTATTTCAACCTCAATTTTGTACGAGAAATATTTGGGGCAAATTGGAGAATTCAAAAGTTGGATGCGCTCAAGATGAATGGTGCCTCGAATGATTACAAATAGGATCGTAAGCTTCATTTGAGAGGGGCACGCGACCTTAGAGCAAGAGAAGGCCTAAGAGAAATTTTGTCATTATTGTTACTAGAGTTTCGTTTTATTTAGGAAATTCTAGAGAAGCGATCTAATGTTTGTTTCATGAATTCTAAAAATTTCATTAAGCTTGCAAAAACTGTTTTGAGAATATTATAAGCTCCCATTCTTCATGTAATTTGAATTATTAACACATTTTAGTTTATATAATTCTGAGTTTTTTATTTTTTATATAGTGTATTGTTCTTCGATTCGATGATCTTGTTATGTTTCTTAGATGATTTATGTTGGATTACATTTTTCCATTCATTGTAATTATGAATTGCTTAATTTAATTTTTAAATTTCAAAAAATTGAGTTGTCATTCTAGAGCACTTGTTTGAGAATGAAGAATCTGAATCATTATAAAAACATATCAGATTGTGTTATGATTAATTTCGAATGACTGTTTTGATATTTGATGGATGTTCTCAAAATTTAGTGAAATAAATGACAATTAGATTCTTAAATAAATGATGTTGTTAGTTCATTTAAGACATGTTAGGATGGATGATCTAAGTTCCTACAAGTTCATAGATCGAATTGACAATAAGCCATATTGATTTATAGCGGTTTATGACACTCATAATTTTCTAGTGACATTGTCATTTTTTCGAGGATGCTCCAACGAGCTTCGAATTGTTTGATGAATTTGAGACAAGTGTAAACAAGTTTAAAGAGGCCTAGGAATGAATCCTATCTATTTCGATAATGGTTTGTCGAAAAGGATGGCAAATGAAATCGGCCTATGTGAACTTAACATATGTCTAGTGGAAGAAGACAATCCAACCGTGGCTTCTTTCGACCAAGAAAAGAAAGCCACAATAGAAAGTATGGCTCCCTTTCGGCACAAGAAATGATTGACATCCGACCGATGAGATGATTGTTATCCGATCGATAAAACTTTAACCAGCCGACCAATAAATCATACAATAGACCGAGGAGCTCCTTGGCATCCGACCAAAGATGCTTTTTCAAGAAACGTTATCTTCTGGCCTTGGTTACGATCGAAGTCCTAAGATGTGGCTAACTATTTAACCAAGAAACTTGAAGCCATGGCTTGTCTTTGGACCGACAAGCTGCTGAAGCCCACGCCGATCTAGACAATTGGACAGCTCGCACTCGGATCCACGTTTCAAGGGCCAAACCATCTGACCCATTGGTCTTAAGACTAGTTTGTTTACATGTTTTCATTTTTTTTGTGGTTTTCTATATTTGGAGGCCTATTTGATTTTTAAAACATCTAACAAAATAGAAAACGTTTTAGAATATTTTTCTAACAAAAACACAAAATATATTTTACTTAAACCTTCTTAGTTTACTTTATTCATTTTTTCATTTTATTTGTATTGACAACTTATTATTAAAAACTAAAAAAAATACAAAATTAATTCTAACATGCTTCTAAAGTAGAACCTGATTCTTTTTTATGTTAATATTCACTTTCTCATTTCCTATATTTACATTATAACGAACCTAGATGCATGCTTATGAATATATGAGCTCAAATACTTAGATATAGGATAGGAATAAAGCTTATTAAAAAATGTTTTCAAAAATGGCTAATCATTTTGTAGTAGAGACCCCAATTTAGAAAAATATGTGAGATATAGCGTCGATGTCTTTTTTCAAGTACAATAAAAAAGAATCCAAAAAATATTTTTTTTCCTAATTTCTCAAGGTGAAATTTATGTGACGAATTTTAAAGTCATAGTTAGTCTAATCAACACAAATTAAAAAAATGAATTCTAGTCTATATTTTGATGTTATTTCATATCTCATTCAGAAGATTTGAGAGAAAGGTAGGCATCAAACTATAAATTATCTAGTTAGAAACTTTTTCGAAAGGTCGATTTTTAAGATATTCAAGTAGTGCTTAGTGTTTTCTTTACGACCCTCAAAGTCAAAGTTAGTCTAATCGATAAAAATTTAAAAATGAATTCTAGTTTATATTTCGATGTTATTTCATATCTCATTCACAAGATTTGAGAGGAAGGTAGTCATCAAACTATAAATCATCTAGTTAGAATTTTTTTCGAAATGTCAATTTTTAAGATATACAAGTAGTGCTTAGTCTTTTCTTGACTTTAAATTAGACATTTCATATATTCATAATAATACGATAACGGAATCAAGAAATGCAACGTTCTTTAAACATGTACTTTCATATAAATCTAATAAAAAAACAATCTCTCCAAAATGATTTCTTCAACTAGATGAAGAAAAAAAAGGAAAATGAAGTCAAGGTTGAACTTAGATGAAGTAAACAAGTTGGAATGAACAAATTATTTGGTCTAGATATATATACTTTCATGATAAAAAGTAAACATCAAACATAATATGATAGATTTTACTCATTTTAAGGGCCTCTATCAATTAATAGAGAGATAGAATCAATCTAATAAAACTATACGTGGGAAGTATTGGATCTATGTCCTGAAAATAAACCTAAGTTGTCAATGGTTTAAAAAAAGGAAAGTAGATGAATCAATTGATAAATATAAAGTAAGACTAGTGTTGTACACTTGTTTTTAATCGAAACTCGTAAACTCTTGAAAAGTTTCAGTTCGTTTTATTGGTTTTAAGAATTTTGTTTCTTAAATTTATTAGCTTTGCTAAAAATCCATTCGCTTACCTTTCTCTTGAATAACATAAAAATGGGTGAATATACCACTCTTTCATAAGTAGCCTCAAGAAAATGTAAAATGAGGAACCAAAATTAGGATTATAGCAAAGCTGACGTAGCTAACTTAATTAAGAGTCGCACCTAATTTGCTTCTTAATTAATTAGGAAAAAAAAGAATGTCACAAATTCCATTTTAATAGTTCAATTTTTGATGATGTGTGTTTAAGTGCATCAATTCTTTTGCACACACGCTCATTCTAAACGGACAGTCTCTACTACGAAATTGATGACCTTCCGAAATGTGAAAATTATTACACTTGTTATGAATTTTAAACCAATAATTTTTGGTTTAAGGTTGTAGCTTATGTGTAAAAGGGATTAGGCATATTCCATTTCTAAAACAATTTCAAGGATGATAATAACAAGGTTAACATTAAAAACACTAAACAAAGCATTTATTACAAGAGCGATAAGTTAGGCATAAATCCAAAATTGTCCAAAATCAGAATTTTTAAGAATCGAAATGTTGAGTAAAATACAAGAAATTTGTAGGAATTTATCTCATGATATTTAGAATTGTGAAACTCAAGTTATGAGATCCTAATGTTTCTGAAACTTAAAAAAAAAAAATCAAATAAATTCTACCATTTGTAGAATTTTTTTTGGTTAAAAAATATATTTAAACTATTTTATATTTTTTCATAAAGTGTTTTAGGTATTTCAGTGGTAAAAAACAAAAGAATTAAAATAATGAATAACACATATTCTATGGGAGGCCCAGGAGCAGGTTCAAGTTCAACAATAAGTTCGGAGGTAGCTTCGTACTGACTCGTTTAGCTCGATGGAGGTCCGAGATGATCGTTGGATTAAAAAAGCTCAAGTTCTAGGCTCGGGTGACTAAAGGAGGCTTGGGAGAGGGTTGGCAGCGTCGAGCTTAGGCTCGGTAAAGACTAATGAGACATGGGGTCGGGGTATTGTATCCTGTCCCTACATCTATTTAATTTAATTTTTTTCTTTTGTATTATTTTATATGTATGATAGCATATTTGTAAATATACTATGCTTTCCATGAACGTAGATGTAACCTCATAACTGACTTTTTACCTAGACGAACCCTAGATTGTCAACTCGCCACGTATATTAAAATGGTTATCTCCTCACCTAAAAAGTTCTTATGATCGATGCGATAATCTTTGACCAATTACTTTTTGAGATTACAAATGCAAGACAAGCACTCATCGATCCTCCTTATCTCCCTTCGAACCTCAAGTAGATCTTCTCGTCAACTCCATGATCGAACTATAGACAGACGACTACCAAAGGCTTCGACACACAAAGTTCCGGCGGGATGTTTAAACAAATAGTGTAATCCAATTTTCCATAAATGTTTCATAATCGATTAGGCATAAGTTCCGTTATGTTTAGGTCGATGTTCTTGAGCCAGAGATCAAAAACATCGATAGAGCTTCCATTCGATTTCCGACGATAATTTAAATAGAATAATCTAACGATCAAAAGAACAATTCAAGGAAGCCAAACACTTAGTAGATGATCAATGAACAATCACACAAGCAATTAACAATTGAAACTAAAGATCGAAGCAACAAACCGATGAACTGAATTAAGTTGAAAATTAAAGTTATAAACCATTAAGAGACTTACAAAATTAACTTGGGCTCCATGTTCTAAAGAGAATTTAAAATGACATGAACCGTCATTGAGGCTGTGGTTAGGACCATTGGAAAGTCTATCTCAAACTTTCTTTTAGTACCGAGTTTGCCTTAGATGATTCACCATAGATAAAGTTAAGGGTTGTTAAACATCGAGCAAGTTTAGGGTGTCAACCAGCTTGCGCGGAACTTCCCGATCAACTCACGAAGATTGATAGGTATGGGCCGATTAATTTGTGTAACTCATCTTCGGGGGTTCATCATTGGAAGAAAATTTATCGCGCATGGTGGTCCTTAGCTCCATGAATAATTAGTGGATTGTCTAATTCCCTGGACTAGATATAGGTTACTTGCAGGCTAGCTCACGGTCGAGGTGAGCTACATGAAATAGCGTGATATGTGTAGACTTAAAGCGCCTACACACATTCCTTGGATTTGGTAGCTCATGGAGAATAAATGGTTGAGTGCAGTTGGATTTCTCTTCAAAGGAAGTCTAGACTATCTCTTTGATTTGGTAGCCTTTGATTTGGCTTATTAAACCTTAGTTTAGTCTTCATCTCTCTTCTAAGGGATTTATTGGAATGTGAAGGATGAATGATATTGTGCACAACGATAATGTGTCGCCAAGTTTGCAAATATGAGCTTTGAATGATTAGTATTTTGCATTGTGTTTCAATTTGAGAAATTGCGAGGGGCTTTAATATTAATGTTAATTGAAAATTTAAGTAAAAAACATGGATTTATAAACAACTCCATATCTTACCCTCTCGTAGAATCTGGGAGAGATTAAGATAATTAATGGAAAGTTATAGTAGGACCTTTTAGAGTTTTTTATTTTTATTTCAATTAAACTTCACGACTTTGAGAGCCGCTATCTGATTTTACAAAACAAGGAAAAACTAGACATATGAACGTCCTTTAAGAGATTATTTTTGAGTTCGGCGTTTGGTTACACTTGAGAAAATATTTTTTAGGGTTTAAGGTTTAACATCCATGCATAAAATAAAAGGGAAGATTAATGCAAACCGTGTGCGACTGATGACGATCGGTCATGGCTTCAATCGGATATAGAAAACATGGTAAAAAAATGTGTCAGGCTTCGGTAAAATGCACAACAACAATAACCATCCTTGGTTAATGTAGCATTCAGCAGCTAACGAGTCTTCAATTCCTCGGTCGGTTGGATGTCTTTCATCGACTGTGGTAAAAAAGGTGTTGAAATCCTCGGTTGGGTCTGCTATCGGGTGCAGAATCACGGTCGAAATCCAAGTTACCATCGGTCGTAATTAGAATCTAGCGTCTTTTCTCGGTCGTAGTCGAAAAAAGCAAAGATCCCCAATCGAGTGTAGGAGCAGCCTTCCACATTTCCTCGGTCGTATGTAGGAGAATCCTTTAATTCCTCGGTTGTCGAGCATCATAAACAACTAGACAGTGTCTTCAATTCCTCATTCGGGTACAGAATTTGTGGTCGAAAACTAGCCAACGCCCTCAACTCTCGGCCAAATGCAGCTATTGGGTGCAGGAAACAGCAGTAGAAGTACTCCATCGGTCTTAAGCGTCGGAAGAAAGAACCTCAAGATAACAACGTCCTATCCGGTACATAATAGCTATCGTCTTCTAGCGGGTGATATTTTAGGGTTGTAAGGGTCGGGAAACATAGTCAGGGAGTTCTATTGCTCGGTCAGGTGGAAATCAGCATCAACAAACACATTCCTTCTATCCTATGCATCGGGAAAGGGGAGAATAACTTCCTTTAGTTTAGTGGAAACTAGTAGCAATCCAGAGATATGTTTCCTCGATCTTATGTGTCGGCAACACTAGCTAGGTGCGAGATCTGGCTAGTTTCCTTCGCTCACTAAGACAGCAACATGAAATGCTTGCATCACCGCTATAAGAACTAGAGGCCTTGAAGACGCTTAAGAAGTCTGCTGAAGCCTTTATTCGGTGGATGGCTTGTCTGCACACCCAACTGATCCGTTTTATCTAGAGCTTGTTGCTTTCCAACTTTTTGACATAATTCTAGCTACATGGTGCCAAGATTGGCCCCAAACTCAACACAAATGTACATGATCATTAATAACACACAAATAAACAAGATTATTAAAGAAAATCTAACAACTAAGATCATGAAAATCAAATTCAAAATAATCAAAAGCAAAATCATTTTAATTTTGGTTCTTGTTAATTTTTAGGGTTCTTTGTAATGCTTCTCAGTTAAATATCTCAAACTCGTTATTAAATTTAATTCTTCTGAGATTAAACGTTCAAAGCATTTATTAAACACTTTTAGTCCAGAAAAAATAATATTCAAAAATGAATTTGATTTATTAACTAAGCATTATCTAAATGGATAATTCATATGGCCGATTGTGAGAAGAACGAGTACCTTGAGTCAAGGAGAAGTATGGCGGTATGTCAAGGCAGGATTGGGAATGTATTCATAAACGTACAAAATCTAACTCTAACGACGTGTCAGAGTCAGTTCTCCTCGAGTCTCCATCTGAAGGTATTGAGATCAAGGTTGGGAAGGATGAAGCCCATTCGATTCCATCATCCACAGCATACAAGGGTCCTGCATCCTCTCATCTAGTCGAGAATCCTGAACAGACCGGTGGTGAAATTCCTCCTCCAGGACAACCGGTCAATGAAGAAGAGATTGATGTTCAAAATCCCAAGTTGACAACCCCTACTCATTCCTCTTCGGGTAAGTCTCCTAAATCTAAAGGAATCTCTAATAGTACTCATAAGACAAGGGATAAACATAGTGAAAGACCGGACGGTCAACGCGATGTTCCAACAGAACTTGAAATGTCAATCGAGGTTAGCACCCGTCGCGTTGTTCCTATTAATGTTGTTCCAATTGGCACCTATCTATCCACATCCGAGGAAGTGACACTAAGACAGGTGGATATCAGACAAATATTCTTGGAATCCATAGCTCCATTGCAAGACATTTTTCAATCCTTTGAATCTCGCCTGGAATGAATGGAGACCTTGCAAGCGTTCTCTTCTAACGCTCACAACCAAGTATTAGAAAAGCTGAGAAAAGAGATGCGAAAAGATCTCAAGAAGTTCGAACCTTTCTTTAGAAAATCTTTTAATCTCTAAAATGAAACCAAATCGGCTGTTGAGGTTCTTACTTCTCAAATACTAGAAATGGCCAAGTCTCAAAATATTGTCGATGCTAATGAATTAAGAGAACAAGAGGCAGTAGCTCAACGATACCAAGATGAATAAAATGCAGCTGTTGAGGCTACTAAACAACCTGAGACTGATCAATAAAATGTGGATGTTCCCGACGGATGGACTTCATTCAGAAATGACGAATAAACTTGTAAACTCTCGGCCTCAATCTAGAATTCCACGCAGAACTCGGTCTACTCGTAGGCTATGTCGAGGTGGTGGGATTAACATTGACGATAAACTTGATCCACCAAGGGGAAGGGGTCGTGGGAGGAACACCGTGGATCAATCTAGTGAGGATCAATCCAATGAACCATTTATGGTCGAACTAAAGAAGGACATCATAAAGAGAACAACAAGAGGGAGACGCTAAACCTTAACACATATCTTTAATGCTTCTTCTTTCTTTTGTCTTTAATCATGAACTTATTTTCAACATTTCTGTGGACCTATTGATTTTTGACTAATTGCGATCTTTGTTTTCGAATATTAAACAGGGCAGTCAAATGATGAATATTAAAATGTTTTGATCAAGTTAACTAGTTTTGATAGTTTTAAGTTAAAATAATCAAAAAGGGAGAAATTGATAAATAGAACACTAACTTTGAATATTTAGTGTAAATAATCAAAAAAGGAGAAATTGTAAGATTAAAATTAGCCAACAATTATCAATTTACCTGATTTTGAATATTTATTTTAAATAATCAAAAATGGAGAAATTTTTAAGTAAAATAGTTAATTAAGTACAAGTACTAATTAAATATTAAATAAAAACTTATTCGAGTTAATTTAATCCTGTGCAGACTAAAGAAAAAGATGATAGACAGTTAAAAATAGTCCATGATCAAAGTTCGACATTATCTGCAAATTGGCATTTTAGAAGATCGACTTTATAAAGAAACGTAGCCGGTTATTTATGAAGTCGGTATTTTATAAAATCGGTATTTTATAAGATTGGCTTTTTGAAAAAACGTAGCTGGTTATTTATAAATTCGGCATTTTGCAAATCGGCATTTTGCAAAAGCACGCGTCCGACATTTTTCAAATTTGCATTTTGCAAAAGCACACGTCCAACATTTTCCAAATCAGCATTTTGCAAAAGCACGCGTCCGGGATTTTGCAAATCGGCATTTTGCAAAAAGCATGCGTCCAACATTTTTCAAATCGGCATTTAGCAAAAGCATGCGGCTGGCACTTTACAAATCGGCATTTTGCAAAAGCACGCGTCCGGATTTTGCAAATCGGCTTTTTGCGAAAGCATGCATTTGGCTTCTTGGGAAAATCCACATTTAGCAAAAGCACGTATTCGAAAATTTATGACTTCCAATTTTATATATAAAACTGAGACGCGTCTGGTAGTTTATAAAATTCGGTACTTTATTGAAGCGCTTCCAGCTTTTGCAGACATCAGCTTTATACTTCCTAAATAATAGTTTCTTTTTTTGTGAAAAGACTAATGAAGAACAAAGGCAAGTTAAACATTCTGAGATGCATATTCCTTGAAGATTGAAATCACATTAATGAATATCTTGGCTTATTATCATCCAAGTACAGACAAGATCAGAGAGGATCCTCCCTGGGGTACTTTTTTGGAAACTCAACCAATCAAGATCAAGACAAATGTATTATGAAGAAAAATATGTCCGTTGAGCAGCAAAATATGTCCGTTGACATTTTCCTACTTAAGAAGATATAAGACAACTTGCTTTATATGGGCATCTGAACAATCTTCTTACGAACCTTAAGCCATTAACTCTCAAGCTCCAAAAAGTGTCATAAGACTTCAAGTGTGTTAGATTTATAAATTTGTATTACAATTCTACCTATTTTGTGTAAGTTTGTTAGTATTGTAAGTTGATAGAATTTATTTCTGTTCAACAGAGCGTGTGTTCTAGGAGTTCGAAAACAAGCAGTAACTAAGTCCTGGTTATTCGACTGAGTTGTGTACAAGTGTTTTATTCAATCAAATCTTCTAGTGAATATTCTTATCAAGGTTGAGAAGAAGGGGTGACGTAGGAGCTTTATCTTTGAACATCCATAAACATCCATTGTGTTGTGTGTTCTTTGCTATTCCATTACGATAATCTTTCTTGTTGCTTCAAGTCCAAACAAACACTTCCTCACTTGAACTTTGTTTAAGAGTTTGTGAAGACTTGCATAAAATAGAAATCAGATATTAACTTCTAACAGAGTTAATATCGAACGAAGTGTGTGTAAGCGTTCAAATTTGTGAGACCCCCGTCTCCATCGTCGATCCTGATCCTAACATTTATATATATTAATATAATTGATATGACTTAACAATTATATATATATATATATAATTTAACTTATATATAATTAAAACATAGTTTTATCCATTCATTATCAAAAGAATTTTATAAATTATAATCAAACAATTTCTCTATTTTTGAATATTTAAACTAAATTATCAAAACCAAGTGAAATCATTTATAACTTATAAAATCGATTATGTTAATTATCCTAAGTTAGTTAAAACTTTAGTCTAACATATTCCATTTTCAATATTTCACAAGTATAGATCATGAGTTTTGTTTTTTCATTTTTTTGAATTCAATGTTTTGTTAAGATTAGATAATAGACTCTTCATAATATTAGATTTACTTCAAATTAAAACATTTTTAGAGGGAAATAAATATGATACTTGTAGTACCTTAGGTAAAATGTTTTTCACTTTGGCTACTCTAGTGAATTAAACAAAAAAGTTGAGAAGTTGAAAGCTCATGTTTACAATTTTTTTATAAATTAATACCTTAATTTATAATGTAAAGATTGGAATAATAAACATACACTAAATATGTTTTTTAAATGTGGACGAAGCCTTGTATGATGTGATTTAGTTGTGCTGAGTGAGTATGCGGCGGGTTAATCAACTTGGTCGGGATTTCTGAAGAAGGAAGGTCACCTCCTTTGTGGTGTTGATTTGGTTGACTGATAGCGCGGCTTTGTGCTTTGCAATTTGAGGGTATATTTTAAAGGAATTAACGGGTTCTGAGTTTTGGGAATTTTGAAACTAATTATACTTTTCTACTGTAATCAATCGATGTGAGATGGGTAAATGCATAGGTTATCCAAATCTAAAATAGGAGGTCAAGTACACAACAAAAAACAACAGATTTACGTGGAAAACCCTCTCAACCTGGAGGGTAAAAAATCACAGGCCAACTAGCAAATTTCACTATAAACAAGAAACATATACACTTTTTTTCAACTTTAAACCCAAAGTTGAGGTATGCAAACAGTGAAAACTAATTTCATTCAAACTCAAGCTAGTATAGAAATAAGATAACAAGAAATTGGAACTTGAAGGTGAGAATGTAAGGAGATTTCTATTTCCTCCTTCTCTTCTTCTTCCTCTGTTTCTTCATCTTTGTTTCTTCTATTCTTTACATAATGTTCTCTCTCTAGCAGTGATAGAATAAGCAGCATTCTTAGGATTTTCTTGTTTAATTAAATATCTGATTGGGCTGGACCCAAAGACCCAACAATCTCCTCCTCCAGCCCACGGACAGAGGCACACCAATCTTCAATTCATCACTTGGTATTCATGCCGACAAGCGACAATAGAGCTCGAGCTTGTCTTTTGAAACAATCTTCGTAAACATGTCTAATGGGTTCTTATCCGTGTGGATTTTCTTCGGCCTCATTTGTTGATTTTCTATTACATCTCTTAACCAATGAAACCTCACATAAGTACTATGTCCCAAGTATCAGGTCAGGTAGAGTCGAGTTGGGTGGGGGCTCCGGTTCGACCCGATGAATGGGATATTTGCCTGGTGTATTCTGTTGCGTCGTATGGATAACAATGTATCCAGTTTTGATGATGTTCAGTGTCCCATTTTGAGCAAGCTACTTCCTGTGTTTTATTCGAAAATGATTTCTTGTATATGACAATTCTTATTTATTTCGAGTGTGATCTTTTTATACCATTACATGTCTTCCTAATCTGATACATGTTCTGGATCAGATCAGACTTTCCTATTTCCTTGACTTCATGGTCTAAGATGGCTTCTTAAAAAATAATATTTAAATAGACAAATGAATAATTTGATGAGAAAAATGATTGATATTGTGTTGGATTCAAAAATGTTTTAAGTATTTATGTGTACTGAAATTGTTAAGAAAATTGTGACATTTGAGGTGTGATGGGTCAATATATAAATTGACTATGAAAGAGACATGACAAATTGCTACTTGGTTGTCATATAATAATTATGATACTAATAGTGGCTTTATCACTATAGTTAAAGACTTTCTCAATGCATGCACGTGTGAACATTAATTATTCATTCATCTGTCTCCAATGAATTTGACAATGATTTTGAGCGAATAGGTCAAAAATTGATATTAGTAATATATTTTTCTATTTTTTATATAATATAATAAAAAATATATTTCCCCCACTGTATTGTATGAACAAAGAACAATAACATTTGAATTTCGAATTTCCAAAAAGCACACGGAGGTGTATATAATGCACAATAGAGATTAATATACCAAAATATAATGTGATCCATCTCATTTAAAACGTGTTTAGTTGTCCATGTGATTCATCTCATTTAGAACACTTAGACTAAAAACATTTAAAATATTAAAAAGGAAAAGCAAATAAGCCCTAGGCTGCTTGGATTGGGTGAATTTGATTCGATGCGGTTCGGGCTCCTGGGCACGAGTTGATTTGGAGTCAACGAGTGCGGAGGTCAGTCAACGCGGCATAGAGGCTTGGTCGACACACGGGTTGACCAGGCGTGGGTGAGCGGGCTGAGTCCTGCGCGACGAACATAGTTTTGGTCGAGTTAGAGGTATGTCTTCAAGATCTACATGTACATTTCATTTTTTTGGTTTGAAACCCACTACAAAAATAAGGTTAAAATGTGACACTAGTCATTGCGATTAAATTTTCATTTAAAGTGACACTTTACAACTTGTTTAGCGATATAAGTAACCTTACCCATAAAATTTGTGACATTTCACAAATTAGTCGTATAATAGACGTGGCTAACTTTACAACTCAAGTTACCATTTATTAGACTTTGAAATTATTTATTATTAATAAAAGTTGCGACTTTTTATTTATTTATCTGAATATTTTGAAATAGTAGTAAAACAATTTTTATTTATAAAGCAGTAAATTTTTTATTTATTGGAAATTTTTTATTTTGGGAGATAAAACTTTTGTTGAGAATATCGATTGATTTTGTTATAAAATGAGTTTCGAATATATAATTTAGCATTATTAAGTAGAATATTTTTTCGACTATAATTTATAAATATGAGAATTTATAATAATTTTTAGTGATAAAAATTAAAATGAATAAATTTTCTTCACGAATTATATTTACCATTACTTTTGTTTTAAAATTTGTAATGAAAAGATAAAAGACACTAATTGGAATTGCCTCCTTCATTGAGAAATATAGTTAGCGATGGTTTTGCAAGAAATCCGTAGCGATTGATTTTGCGTGAATTCCTTAGCGATTGATTTTGCAAAAAAAAATCCTAGCGATTGATTTTGCAAAAATTCTCTACCGATTGATTTTCCAAGATCTATATTTAATTTCTCCTTTGTGTTCATTGTTGATATTTTAATTGCAAAAATAAGAATATTAAGTAAATATTAGTTTTAATTCTATGCTATTTCCCTATTTTAAAAATATTAGAATTCACAAAATGCCAATATATATAATATCTATAACCTTATATCCCATAAATTAATAAATATAATATTAAATCAACATTAACCATTCAACAAAATCATCAAAGGTAAGCATTCATAAGTTGTTCCATCCATATTACAATATGTTTAAACCTTTTTAAAGGTATTTGGTTTAAAAAAAACACAAAATAGCAGTTTCAATTTCTCTTGAACCATTAACTTTTTGTGTAAATTAAATGAAGCACACTTCATGGTTCTTTTGTTAATACCAAGTCTCCCTGCATAAATAAAACACAATATTCTTACATATTGAACACAAATAATTTGTCAAAGTAAACTTACCAATTAACATATAGACCAAGTGTATAAATATATATGCACTTACTTGTATCAAAAAACTATCAAATGCACATCCAAAAATATTCTACATAGCATTTGCTTTAATTATCTTTCAATATTGTATATTTCAAACCTATAATATAAGATAACCCACAACAACACAACTATTTAGATATTCTAATAAATTACATTTAAACTTCCCCAAAACATAACCGGTTTCAGAATTTCATAACACAATTAATGAACTTATGTTTTGAAATTTCATTGAAACTTATATTTGGTAATATATAAATTGTAATTAAGTATATTATAATTTTATATTTATACTGTCATATATAAATGTATAGAGAAATTACATACCTGCTACTTTTATTGGGTTAATGAAAAACCACCGGTTAAAGGTTGACCCGAGTTCTCATACAATCGGTATATCATTTCAAACTTCTCATTCAGTTTCTCAAATTTAATGTCACGTTCTTTGTTCTCTTGTGTAAGAGTTTCCTGTTTGACATTCAAATAAGTAATTTTTTTATCTTGATCCATAATCTTTTTATTTTGAGCTATAATCTTTTCCTCTTAAGCTATAATCTTTTCTTCCTGAGCTATAATCTTTTCATCCTGGACTGCGATTATCACTTCTTTTTCGTCATTCCATTTCTTTAGTTGAGAAACCTCCAAAGATAGCACATTGTTGGATGGACCCACATCCCAAGATCTACTATTCCCAACGTATCCTCTTTTCATCTTGGGCTGCGATTATCGCTTCTTTTTCGTCATTCCATTTCTTTAGTTGAGAAACCTCCAAAGATAGCACATTGTTGAATGGACCCACATCCCAAGATCTACTATTCCCAACGTATCCAATTCCAAATACTCTTCCATTCGTTGGACCTCCAACAGCTTCTACCCATAGTTCGTAATCTTTTTTTTCCCCTTCCTCCATAGTATCTTGCTTTTTTTCTTAAATCCTCATAGGTTTCCTGTAATAAAGATATCGTGTTACACATAATTATTAGCATGTCGAGATTTAGATTGAATACTTTTATTTAATAGATTTAATAGATTTTTTTAACACAAACCGCCGCTTCCTCAACTCTCTTTCCACTCCAATCCCCTTTTTTCTGGTGTGTTTTTCAGAAAACCTCCAAGACAACGGGTTTCCTTTTAATTTCAATTGCCTACATGAAATATAATTTAAACACATTTAGAGTGAATGACTATTTCAGCCACAAATTTGAAATATAGAAAATGTTACCCACCAATCTTTTTCGATGTTCGTTGACATTTATTGATCCCCCACAGTATGTTGCTCCCCCATCGTCCGTGTACTTCCTTCTATAAGTCTGGACCTTTGTACACTTCTCTATGTATTTCTTGTCCAAGAAATTAATTTTCATTATCTTCCAATCTTCGATCGTCACATGGGAGGGCTTCTTCATATGGACCTTCGCCCTATTCACAAAATTTCGAATCTTTGCACTAGCTTTCTTTTTAAACAGTTTGTTAACAGTATGTTCCAATGTTTACTCCCATTGGAATTTATTCTACACAAACAATCCATATTTTATAAATTATTATCACATACACTCATTGTAATGAAACATTTTAAATAATTTAGAAGACTTTATTTGTTACTAACCGCAAATTCCGCCCACCAAATGTCCTTTATGTATTGAGGGACCTTGTTCCAGTTAAAATATGGACCCCTCCAATAACCAATAATAATTTGGTTGATATCCTTTGTGATTTCAGGGTCAAAACTGCATGATTAGTTAAATCACAATAATTATAATGATATAAAATTTTGTTTGAAAATACATAAATGAGGTTAACAGAAAACAAAACACTCACTCTTCCCCATTGATAGTTTAGTAAGGCTTCAAGTTTACTGTTTCTTCTTCACTCCCATGTGTAGGTAATTCTACAATGTCTTGTTCTTCATCATCTGATTCTAGTTGCGTTAAGTTAGTGTCAACTTGTGTCTCAGGTACTGTTGTACAATTGTCATTTTCTAGTTGACTTTAAAATCCTTCATAGTTAATCAACTGGAAGGTTGGTTGAGACCTTACTTCTTGTTGCCTTGACGATTGCCCCATCATTGTTCTCTTCTGAGGCACAATTAATTTTTGCGTCTGATTGTTGTTCACGACTGTTGGGGTTTTCTTGTTGTTGTTCAATGTAGTATCTACTCTTGATTTGTTGCTGACATTTTTAGGTGTCTTAGTCCTCATGATCACGGATGTAGTATATACGTTTGGATTATTGTTTGTTGGGGCCTTATTAGGTTGGTTGACAATTGACACAACTTTCGGCTTCTTACTTGGCTGTTTAGTGATTATACTCTTTGAGTTAATATTTTCAATTGTAGTGTTTGTCATTAGAGCATTAGAGTTATGTGGATTCCTCTTTGTACTGATATTCTGCTTTTTGGAAATAGTGGGTAGTCTTTGCACTCGGTTGATTTCTTTACTAGGAGCTTGGATCTGTTGTACATGTTTTCCTTTTTGTACTGCTTTTCTTTTACTAATGGGTGCCTCATCCGATTGAATTTTGTCCAACTGATGACTTCTAGCACTTGTTATTGAATCCTTTCCTTTTAAGGTTTTAGATATCTTTGAATATTTTTGCAGTACATCTTCTCCTTCATCAACCATTTCTAACTCCAAGTCAGTATCTGTATTTTATAGAAACTGTTTCAGATTCTGTTTCAACTTCTGGTTCCCAATCAGAATCTTCATCTTTTTTCTCTAGAATTATATGCTTTTTCCTTTTAAAACTGTGATTCATCACACTATTATTTATAAAACCTGTCCAAGTTAATTAAGAAATTGTTATAGACAACATAAACATTAATAAAGTATTTTTTAAGATCATATATTGTTCAATTCCATATATATATATATATATGCAGCAATTGATGTAAATGAAACTAACATAGTAGATAAGTAATCATTTAAATACAAATTTAAATTAGGTACAGAAGTATTGGACATGTTTTTTTAATAAAATAGATGTAATTCATCTAAGAGTCATTAACATAAAGTATGTATAAGTGAAAGTACAATAAAGCTTGATGATATTCTACTACTTAATCAATAAATTACTCGTCATTTTGCTTCAGTAGTGTCTATCATTGTTAACAATCATCAAGCCTAATTCATAGATAATTACTCTTACATTATTTCTAATAATAGTCATTATTTTAATGGCATAAGGAAAACAATCATTGATCCCATCGATAAGTAGCAAACAAATAACAAAGGCGGTGTCCCCAATACAAAGCCACGTAATAATGTAGTATATATATATAATTCATTATAAAAATAGAAGTAGTCGCTGAATCAATCACGAAAGAGACATGCCAGATGCAATAGTTTAAATCAAATAAAAATAAATAAATAAAATAGTCCAAATTGTTTATTTTATGTCAAAATAACAAACAATAAAGTTCTTATTTTTTTTGTGAGTTTGTTTGCAATTCAATCATTTAAACCAGTCGCTAAATAAGTGGTAGTATTATGTAAAGATTGTCGAATAATTTTTACACGTAATTACGTAACACAGTGCTAAATAAGTTGGGGTATATTGTAAAACTTAATTTTTTTCAATACTGGTAAAAATATATGTATCCAAATTTAAAATAAACGTTTTTACACAAATATACAACTAAAGTAGTGACTTATATATATAATAAATTGCTAAATAAATAAAAAAAATTGTTGTAATAGGTTATCCATCTTATTTTCCCATTATAATAGTGTGTCTACATGCAAAATAAATTGTAATTTTAATCTAATTTTCTTTAGTGAAAAACATGTTGTTTTTATTTTACAAAAATAAAATTTACATAGTTACAATCTATTTTTCAATTAAGAAAATATTCTTGTTACAAATCAAATCGGAAATGATAAGACGGAAAAAAACAAGGAAAATAGGAAAATTAATATTATTCAGCGAATTTATTTGCATTTACTTATATATATTTTTTTTTATGTTTTGGTTGCTATGTTTTATTTATATAAAATTTAAAAAAAAATGTTACTGAAATAAATTTTAAAAATAACTCACTATTTTACCAATATATTTACTAAGAAAATAAATTTTTAGGATTATACCAATTTTATTGATAAATAAGTTACAATATTTCTAATATTTTAACTTCAAGTTACTTCAATAATTGCAAATGATAAAAAAAATTGCATTAAGTCAATTTTAATTGTAAAAATGAGTTGCTATTGGATTTTTTTGTAGTGACGTCCAATCCTGAAACCAACTATATAAGAAGTTTTCATTTTTCGGTTTAGAACTCATTTCTAGTCTCTTAAAGTCGTCAATCAATCGTGCAGGGGCCTCATCGGAGTTTGGTCGGAAAAATCGAAACTTGACCAAAAATTAGAATCTTACCAAATTAGAATCCAATTTTAATTCAAAGCTCGTGAATAACTTTCTTATGACCATTAAAACTAAACCCAATCGACCTAAGCTAGTCTAGGATAGTTCTATGATAATATAAAAATCAAAATTCGAGACCTTTTATGAAAGTTTTGTTTTTGTTCATACTCAACCAAATCTCCTAAGATATATTAGAAAATATTATTAACATCAGTCGGAATGTGTCGGAATGTGTTAGGAATCTTTTTGAGTTTTCATTATTGAACTAGAGCTCAAGAACATCAAGTCAATTTTTAAAATCTTTCAAATCAAATTTAGGGGCTTGTTCGGATTGGGGTTTTTGAAAAAACCTAAAGAGGAAAAAAAATAATGATCGGTGATGATTTTGAGGAGGTGATGATTATTTTTAATAAAAATACTTAAAGGGTATTGATATATATGAATAAAATAAAAAATAATAATTTAAAATAGAGGGTATTTTAGTATTTTGGTTAATAAAATGAGTGATGTGATTGTTGAGAAGTGATTGATAGAAAAACTAATTTTGGATGAGTTTTTAAAAAATCCAAAGAGAACAAGGCCTAGGTTTTATTAATTTAAGGTGAATTGATCAAATAGATTAAGTAGAAAATTTCTAAATACTCTTAAGATCAATTACCAATGCTTGAATTCAAGGATAATACAGCATGTAACAACCGAAGAACTTAGATATGTAAAATTAAAAATTTATTTGAAACACGTATTCTCTGAAGATTAATGAGTTAGATATAGTTTAAAACAACTTTATCAATTATAATAAACTTTTGGATGGATTGAAGTGACTTCAAAATCCCTCGTTCAAAAATGTTAGAATATAAGATAAAATATATGTAAGATATTATCACAAAAATATATTATTGTCATAATATCTTACATATATTTTATGTTATATTCTAACAAACAAAAAAATTTTAAAAAAAACAAAAATTTGAAAACTTAAGCTTTAAATGTGATTTTTTATAGGAAGTATTGTTCTTCTCAGTTTCTTCCTTGGTCTTCGACATGCCCGGGTGGTTTCTTTTATAACAAGCCTTAGTCGAGGAAGTGTCTAAGGTGTTGAGCTTGAGATTAAAAGGATTAATGGTCAGTCTCTTCTTTGGCCGAAATCAATCTGTTTATGGTAGTTGTTGTCCTATGGTTATAAGTAAAATAGTCACCTTTTGTGCTCATTTTGGCTTTTAATTCATTGGATTTGGTTGGGAAATGACAAAGATAGGAAAATGTCATTTTCAAACAAAACGACCAAAGTTTATTTGTATTGAGGAAGAGGAGAAAGGTCGTGTCCCACTGATCTCCAAACGTGCGCGGGTGTTGGATTTACGTTGGGGTGTTTCGAATTGGGTGAGGTTGACCGGGCTTTCTGAATGTTGACCTCACATAAGTGCCTGAGTCCGGCCTGCCTTCACGTGGTCTGACCGGTCTGGCCATTTGGACTAATCTTATTTAATTGGGTCTTTCTCCTAATTTTTTTTATATATTTATTTCTTGCAAAATATTACCAGTTTTATTTAGGGTACCCACATAACCGATAAAACACTTATTATAAATTAAAATAATATATGAATCCAAATTTAAAATAAACGTTTTTATACAAATATATAACTAAAGTAGTAACTTATATATAATAAGGGTCACCCGATAGCAATGGGTACCCGTATACCCGATACCCGTGGGTACCCAATAATTGAGTTCGGATATTTTAAATCGGATTCAGGGTCGGGAATGGTGAGTAAAATATGTTACCAGATCGGGTTCAGAGTCGGGATGGTGAGTAAAATATGTTACCCGATCAGGTTCAGGGTCGGGGATGGGGACATTAGGGAGTATTGGAAACTCAAACCTGATACACGAATATATTAATATATATATATATATATATATTGATAGAATTTAAATATCTTTTCAAATCTATATATATATATATAATGATGCTTAATTTTTAAAGTGTCCGGATTGCCGGGTCGAGAGCTGTGGTTAATTTGGATATATGTGAGAGTAAATGGATACTTGGGTCGGATTGTGGGTTGACCCGCCCATAAACTTAAAACGGTTAAAATTAAAATTTAAAATGTTATAGGTATGTTTCGAACTTGCAACCTAACAAAAATAAGTACAACATTTTAACGAACTAGGCTAATAACACTTTATATTTTAAATTCAACCCAAATTTTGATAAACGCGTGACATTTTAACAATATAAGTTTAACTTTTTAAATATATATATATATAATGATGCTTAATTTTTAAAGTGTCCGGATTGCCGGGTCGAGAGCTGTGGTAAATTTGGATATATGTGAGAGTAAATGGATATTTGGGTCGAATTGTGGGTTGACCTGCCCATAAAATTTTTACCGTAATATTTTTTCACGGTTTTTTATATTATTACTCGTGCAAATGCACGGAAAAAAAAAATGAAATATACAATTTTTTATAATATTAATAATATCTTACTTTTAGTTTCAAATTTGTTTATCATAGTATAATATAATAAACGTTAATTCGATTGAAGAGGTTTATATGAGTAATGACTAAAATGTTTTTAATACTAAGGATTATAAAACTAATTTAAAATTTTATTATTTAATTGATGATTTAATAAATAAATGATGATGAATGAATACTAACTTATTTATAAATCACATCAAACAAGCTCTTATCTTGGGAACAACATATATACTCATTTTATATTTGTTTCTTTCACAAATTATTCTGATAAAATATCAAATTTAATTTATTAGAAAACAAATAGACTAATAACATTAATAGCTTATAAATGTACTTAAAAAAAATTCAATTTAAAATACTAACTTGTTTAAATAAATAAATAAAAGTCACAAAATTAATAAGGATGGTAAATTATTAAAAAAATGGAAACAAGGTTATTTGAAAAGTGATATTTAGTCACAATTTATAACACATTTATTATAAGATTATTTTTAAAATTCTGATCTAAATTATTTTTTGTATCATATATATTCTTTTATGCATCCCTACACTAATTATACAAGAAAATTGAGATATTTATTTAAAAAAAATATTTTCATTTAATAAGTTAATATTTAGTTAGGCCTAAATCATCAAATATTATGTTATATATGTATTGCTTAATCACAAGACACTTTAATATGATTTTTCAATCAATTATACTATTTAATATTTTTTTTATTGATTTATAATATTAAAATTATTATGTTTGTTCAATTTAATTAAAAAATATACAAAGTAAAAAAAAATTAATTTTCCCACCTAACCTAGCCTATCAGTGTCCAAACCTTGGGAGACCCTTATTGTGGGATAAGGGGAACTAAGCAATTATCAAGGACCATTCCCTTCTCATGGCCACCAAATCCCTTTTCAAATTAAATTTTTTTTATCATAAGGATTTAACCTAAAACTCTCTAATAAGTTAATTAACTAATTATACTATACTAATCTTTCTTTAATGCTATAATACCATATATTTCAAACTTAAAAAAATACAAAAATATATAAAAAATTGTTTTATTATAAAATAATTTATGATACCAATTTGGTTGATGCATGTATTAATTGATTGTCCATAATATGTTAAGGTTATATTTGGAGAATTAATTTTATTTGGGATCATATGACTAAATTCAGTGGATAATGAGTAGAGATACAAATAAAATATTATAAAGTAAAATATATTTTTATTCTTATATTAAAAAAGAGTAGTTTATGGTTAAAAAAAAAATAGATAGTAAGACAAAAAATATGTATGCAAATCTAAACTTTATAGCAAACAATGTTTGAAAAGGTACCAGAATGTATCTAGTCTCTAATTAAATTATTTAAGCAATATTTTTATTTGAAAAGACAGACCTAATCTCCATCCTCCTCCTTTCCTATAAATTAGAGTAGTTTACCATCTCATTAGAGCATATCACATTCTCATTCAACTAAAAAGCTTATAAAATATCAAGAATGAAGAGCTTCTCGATCTTTCTTTCCGCGGTAGTTGCAGTGGTGGTAGTGGTAGCCTTGGCCGGTGAAGTGACGGAGGCAAAGGTGGTGTGTAACCCGTTGGAGCTGAGTCCTTGTTTGGTAGCAATAAGCTCTCCGACAATAACTCCGATAAAAGAGTGTTGTGCGAAACTGATTGAGCAGCAATCTTGCTTGTGCGGTTTTATAAAGAACCCAACATACAAACATTATTATGATTCTCCCAATGTTAAACGAGTTGCCATCGACTGCCTCATTCCTATTCCCAAATGCTTCATACCATAATCGAATAAACTAATTAAAATATTATATATTAATAATAATTTGATGTCATTGCTGATAATGTGCACTATTAAATTGTAATCCATTATGATTATGATATTATATATGATGCATGGTTGACTCTTACTTAATTTTTTTTTAAATGCTCAAATTCAAATAGAGTACATCTAATTAATATTAATGTTATCATGATAACCAATTAATCACTTATTGCTTCTTAAGAATCAATTCATACCTTTTTTTTTGCTTAAATTTATAAATTTTTATTTTGTTTTAATTTATGTATACTTGTAAACATATTTATCATATATATATATATATATATATATATATATATATATATATATATATATATTATGATGGACTTAACCTTAATATAAGGGTGAATTTGAACATATGAAAAAAAAATGCATTTAGTGATAATTGAACCCAAGATAATATATATATAATGTATCTTGATTAATAACTAATATAAATTTATTATTATTATTCTTAAAAGATTTTTTAATATAAAGTTTGACACATAATATATATTTATATATTTTGAATTGGGTTCGAGACGATGACGATATAAATTCGTTTATGCTCACGAACCAATTATTTATAACACCACAAATTGCATTTTTTACTCTTTGTTGTTTATTAATGTGAGATAATGTGAGATGCATTAGTCTATTTGCTCTTGTTAGATCCTTGTCTTTTCTTTTTTCCATTAGTCACACTAATTAATTCTCATTATTATTTGATTAATGTTTGTAAGAATATATAGACTATAAAATATGCAGTTTCTTCCTACAAAATTTTGTTCTTTGGATCAGAGTCCTATAAGGATGAATTATTTAATGGGCATGATTTATGAATAAATAATACAACATTCTTAAGCAAAAGAAAAAAATCAATCGCTTATACTGATTTTTTTTTATTAAGTCATAAATTAGATGTTTTGCATTATATTGAGTTTTAGTTTTCTTTTTTGTGTAAGTGTAAATTTTCTGAAATCTATTAACTAAATTTAACTAACTTCAATAATAATGAAATACAAGTAAAATATTGAGAATTGAAAAAAATAATAATAAGGAAAAAAAATCAAAAGTTTTTTTTTATGAAAACATAGTGTTATCTATTTAAAAAACTCGAAAAGAACTTACATGAGTTTAGAGATTAAAGTAAACAAACATTTGTCATAATTTAGACGGATACTATAATAGACAACAATTAAGAAATAACAAACACAATAAATTGCAAACAACCAATAACACTAAACAATAGAAATTTAAAGCACATTGAAATCAACTGTTTGAGTGACTTCTTTATAGGGATGCACCATCTTTGACATATTAACCAATTTTTCCGCAAGTGTTTATTCGCCTCCATGTTCGAATCAATACATTTCCATAAAAAATGATGCCCCTGCAAACATGCTTAACGTCATTTCAAACTCTAGAAAAAACTCTAGCGTTTTGCTCCATTCAAATATGATAAATAATAACGACAAAGAAATATTTAAATACATTTGAAATGAATACATTACCCTTGACCATGATACCAACACTTAAACACATTTATAACAAATAAATTATAAATTTTACAACAATTAATTTAGTATTCTAGTTCTAAATAATAAGTCATAGCCATCATTAAATAAATATATTAATTATTTTAACTCGTTACTCACCTATCAAACATCACGCTTAATATCATAAATTAATTTGTAATAAATGTTTCTCTCTCATAAGTAAATACTCTTAATCTTCATCTTAATTCTTTATTATAAATTCAATCTTACTAGTTATTTCAACTTCTATCTTCATTCTCTCTAGATTTTGTTAAACTTTAAGTTTTCAATAACAAAATAGATTGCAAGTAAGTAATATTTTCATTTGTGTTTTTAAAATTTGATATTATTTGTTTTAATTTTATTTAATAAATTTATAATTGTTCTTCATCTTTTACTATCTTATACTTATTTATTTACTTAATTTTTCATCTTTGTTTTTTAGTTTCTTTCTTCAGTAATTTCTATAGGTCTACAAGATACATATAAAAGTAAGTAATACTTTTAATATATATTTTTTTTGATTTCGATGTTGTTATTTTTAAATTTATTTATTATATTGTAAATTATGTTGTGTATTGTTTTTATCTAAGATAAACTAATTCTTAAAAGGGTTAGTGTTTTAAGGTAAAATTAAATAGTCAATTTTTTAATGCAAAAATAAAGGTTAATTTTTTAAAACAAAAATAAATTTTTTTTTTTAAGAAAAAAATGAAGGCTTAATTTTTTATGCTAAAAAATAAAGGGTAAGTCACCTAATTCTTTTATTATGTTAGAGAATAAAAGTTCAATATATTATTTATTTATTACTTTTATAAATATTATATATAAGTTATTTATTTATTACTTTTATAAATATTATATATAAGTAACGAATTGTTTGTAAAAGATTTGAGATATGTTATTAGTTGAATACTTTAATCTTAATTTTATTTTTTGTATTTGTTAATATTGACTTTTTTTTTATTAGTTTTGTAGGTTGTAATTTATATGTGTTTGAAGAAGTGTATTCAAGAATGATTTTTTATTTTTTTAGAAAATTGATTTAATAATTTTTTAAGTTTGTGTTTATTTAAGAATTTTGTACTATTATTTTTAGATTTATTTGTATTTTTGTAATATGAATGAATTTATATTATATAGTATAGATGATTAACAATAATAATAAAATATTTAGTAATAGTTTTAAGTCAGTTATATTTTGTAGTAACATATTAGTTAATATAATATATTAAATTTATACAATTTTATATAGTTTTTGTTTAAATTTGTTATTAAAATATAATATTTTTTTAATATTTAGTATTGGGTAATGGGGGTACCTATCGGGGATCGGGTACCCGGCGAATCGGGAATGGGAATATAAATTGAGATATCCGTCGGGTTTGGATAGTAAATTGAAAATCGGGTTCGGGGATGGGTACTTCACTACCCGGCGGGTAGGGTACCCATTGTCATCCCTAGTTTTATTAGTTCTAAATAATATGTCTTATTTAGCCAATTATTTTAATTAATATTGGTTTGCCTTTTCTTTTATATTTAAAATAGGTCACTACAAGAAAAAAAAGGGATTTGTGACGAAAATTTATTAACGTTTGAGTGCCGTCAGACTTTTTCAACGATTTTACCTATATAATTTGAGACAAAATACATAAACATCAAAAAAAAAAAGTAATGAATAAAAGGAAAACACGTAAAAAAAATTAAGGAAATTTAGGGATGTTCCTTTCTATCGCTACTGAAGACAGTAAACACATGGTGTAAAATCTGTAGGTATTTTTCCACGATAATTTTGATATACTTTGACGAATTTTGATTCCATCAGAAATTTTTATTAATTTTGTATTAATGACAGATTTCTCGACAGATATTTCAAGTAATTTCCGACGAAAGTTTCCGTTGAAAGTTCGTCACAAACCTTTTAGATCTTCTTTCCTAAGTTGTATAATAATTTTTTATATTAGTTAATATATTCGGAGTATTATAACAAACCTTTTGAGATAAACAAAGGAAACCGTCATCTTCAAGCACAACAAATCTCATTTCTAGTTGCATTGCTCAAATTTTCATACTTGACTACAGCTTGAAGAAAGCAAGAATCCCACTGCGTATAGGAGTATGAGATCAATAATTTTTTATTTTCTAAGATCCATGAGGAAGAAGACTCTGCAATGCAACAGCGACAATCACGGATATAAAATTCCAGAACTATAGTCGACATAATAGGCATCCACCGTCTTCTTATTGAAACTTCGAAATCACCTTCTACTCTTCGTATCCAACTCAGTCAACAGTTTATGTTATCAGTTCCCATTGTTCTTCAGTGAATTGATTGCGCAACATATTCGTTTTCATGAATTTTGATCGATCTCCATATCGTGGAAGCAGTAGCTCTAGAAGCAACGACAACTCCTGCTGAAGACTAACTCCTACTTTACTGATCAATGTAAGAGTTCACTTCCTTGATTAATAGCTAGATTGGCTCATAACTCTTATGTAGTTCTTATTTGAGAAGATGTGAACATTAGTTTGAAGTTTCTACGTACAAATATGATGAAATATCCTGAAATCAAAAAACTTTGAACTGTTCTTTGAATTGGATTCATAGAAGCAACATTGTTTTTAGATTCTTGAAAGTTAGAATCTTAGTAGTAATTACTTAGTATTTCTTAAAATGAAAGTTTAGGTATCAGATAGATTATGATATTCTCAATTTGTGAGCGGAAAATTTTCAAAGTAGAAGGTTAACAGTTATAATAAAATGCTATTTTCTCTAATCACATGAATATTGAATTGTTTTTATATATCATCATGAGATGAATGTCATACATATATTATTATTATTATTATTATTAGAATTAGATGACAGGGCATGAAGATTACAATAGACTAAGACATTGAGTTATGTGAGGCATATATTTTCATTTTGGCATTCTCTTTAATTAACAAGACTAGCTTGTTAACTAGCTATAGAAATGTATGAATTATGAATGTGGTCGGTCTTTTTTATGATTCTCATTGTGTTCAATTTTTGGATTCTGACATGTTATATATACGTTATTTGCTATTTGTAGTGGTTTTCTGAAATGAAACATTATGCTCATGGAGTTTCTATAATTTTGTTAGAATCAAACTTGGTTAGATCTTTTGATCACTTTAATAATATCATATTATGTATGGATGGATGATTTCATATAACTATGAGCTTTTGACTTTATAATAATGGCTTCAGATCTACGGGATGATAGATAATTCTTCATAGGTCGTCCTAGCTCTGTCCCGATTACAACTACACACAAGTGAGATTACAATTAATTGTCATATTCTATGTCCTTTTTTAGTCTCATTTTTTTCTGTCATATATTTATAGGGGCATCAACTAAAGGACTTGATTGCTGCTCCAAATTACATAGAGCGTAGTTCTAAATCTCAAGATTACCAGCTTCTAAAATTTTTTGTTTTGTAACTCAATAATAATGTTTTGGCTAGTAATTGATCTTTTGGTGATAATGATGACAGCCTGGATGAGATTTTTATTTTATACGAAACTTCAATGTAATATTGATCCACCTTAATAGTGAAGATTATCGTTTGGTTGGGAAGTATCTGCACATAACTCATGCTCCTACACACAGTGGGATTCTTGCTTTCTCAAACTTTTCCTGAAATTAAGTCATTTCTCGCTATTCTCTATTTGCATGCTTGTTGATGACGGGGTTATAAGATTAAGCACAAGTATAAATTCTCAGGGTTGGATTCTTGAGTTTGAAGATGTTTTTTCTCTTGCAAGTTGCAAGGGAGGGAGAATCCAAAAAGCTTACACCTTACAATGGAAAACTAAAAAACAGAAGGCTCCTTTTGCATGGTTAGTACTATTTGAAAAAACTTATGATGCACTAACCTAGAAACTTATATTAGGAATGTATTACATTTGTCTCTTACTTAGAGCTTGTTTATTTAATTATATATTCTTAGCCAACGATTTCGAATAGTTCCACCTGAGGCTCGTGCAACTTGATACATAGTTTTTAATTTCCTATACATCCTATTTTCATATGCAAATAAATTTATACAATACAATTGAACGTCATATCTTAAAGTAATTTTCTGTTATCTATAGTTTGGAGAAGGGAGTATATTTTGTGGACCTAGTGAGTAAAATATTTTGTAGACCTAGTGCTCAATATTCCTCTACTGATAAGAAAAATTATGTGGGTCTGATGCTCTTACGTGAAGTTACTTTGGGGGAGGTCTATGATCGGACAAAGGCTAAGGTGGAATTCTCTTCTTGTTTTCATTTACTACAAAGGAATGAATAATTATATGGTATTGTTTAATGATGTGTGTATTATTTATATCTTACAGGCATATGAGTAAGAAAAAATGAGAAGAAATGAGTTAAGTTGTACTTAAATGAGAGTAGAGGGCCTAGAGGCTTTTTGAAAGAATTAATGTTTTGAGAGAATTGTTGATAAAAACTATATAGTAATTTATTTTGTTTCTAATTGAATGTTTTTTTTAGTAAATTTGAGCTTAATATTTTTAAAGCTGAGAACTGGGTTATATAATTTGGAATGCCATAACCATACATAATGACTAGAGAATGCTTAACACTTCCAACAAAAACCGCTAGAAGATTCATTTCATATTCCGTACTTAAAGAGAGGGTTTTCGGTTCCTAACCCTTATACAGGTAATGCTGAACATTTTGGGAGAGACGTCAATCAATAAACCACCAGTTCTTTCTAATCTGTATTGAATGTCTAAAAAATTGTTGTTTTAGCTTAAACAGATGTCTCGTGAAAAGTTTCTAAAGTCTCTCATTTGCATAGTTTATACACAATTGTTTCAAACCTATTCTTTTGGAAATTAGAAGGGATAACATATAATGACAGCACTCTGGTGGCTATTATAGAAATTTATTCAAACAGTTGCAAACGTCTCAATGTCATATATATCAAGAAAATAATTAAGAAGATAAGATCATAAACATGTTAGCTCTTGACTATGCTTGTGGATATGGAGGATATGGAGGTGCATAGTGTTATGCCCTTCAACAAGGTTTTAGTTGCTGTAACTCAAACCATAATGTATTTCATCAAATTAAAATCGAGGAATATGAATCAAAACAAAATGAACAAACATAATTAGGAACAGAACATCAATGTACTCTTAAATAATGTACTCTTAAATTGAACCTCGATTTTCATTTTTTTCGTCTACATTTTACCGTGCACATGTTCGGTTCAAATCTAAAATCAACAATGACGAATAAAGAAATATAAGAAGAAGAAGAAAGGAGACGCACATGTTGAGAACTGAATTGTTCAATCTGTAACTGTAGATGTTGGATCTGTAACAAAATGTCCTCACCGAGAACGTGAAAGAACAGCAACAGGTATTCGACTGAAACGAATATCCAATCAACGGATGAACTAAATCTTTAGAACGCTTTCTAGAACCTGGAAGATAATTATAGGTGAGGCCGTTGTCAGATGTCATGGCGGCGTTCACTGGCGGCAAAGAATCGAAGATATCGGATCGGACGCAGTGTATCGATTGTGATTCAAAATAGTGGCTCTGAAGCACCGTATTCAATCCGCTATGAGGGTTAGGGCATTCGGATAGAGGGAGCACGCTATTTATTTATTTATTTATTTTGAACTGTAAATTATAAATGAATTATTTAATAACTCATTTATTATACTATTTATTTAAAGATTTTATTTATTTTATTTAGTATGTATTAATTTTATTTAATTAATTTAAATATATATATATATAATTGATTCAAAATAAAAATAATATACAATTTCATTACAATGTTTAATCAATTATATTATTAAAAACAAACTAATTTTAAAAAGTAAAAAATAATACATACAAAATTATTAAAATGAAATGTTATATAATTATTTATTTATAAAGGTTATGAAAAATATAAATTAAATATAATTCACAAGGGTTGTCATAAATAAGATAGGTTGGCAAAAAAATTTTTTTATCTAATTTTTGTCCACGCTTAATAAGCGTAGGCAATTATGTGTCACTGAATGCCTGTTTTGTTGTAGTGAATATCATTTGAAAAAATAATTATTTATTTTAAATTCTATATTATAAGTCCGATTAAGATTCTTAAAATTCAATTTCGGTATTTCCGAATTTACTTAAAAATTCTAAATTTGGGATGTAAATATGAGTGTCTATCAAATATTTCTCTTTGATAGAGTTTGGAAGACATTATTTAAAAAAACGAATTTTCAAGTTTGACTAATACACTCCAATACCAGTCTCAATATATCTATACTTATTTTATTATTTTTTAAAAGCGATCTAAATGTATCATAATTTTTAAAGATATGTATTTCCCTTGATAGAGTTTGGTTAACCTTCTACTCAATCAACGTTTATGATATTCTTTCAATCCTTTTAAGATTCATGTTATCCTTTTACTTTATTTCGGGATTTAGGATAACCTTTTACGCAATTAAGTTTAGGGTAACATTCTACACCATCTAGATTTTGGGCTAACCTTTACTCTTTTATCATTAGACGCATTCTCTTAATTTTTTCCATTTTTAATTAATTATCTTTACTTTAATAATTTTATTTCCTTTTTTAAATTAATACTCTTCACGTTAATTATTTAATTTTCATTTTTTTTAATTAACACTCTTCACACTACCATTTTCTTTTCTTCTCCTTTTTAATTAACCGTTTTTCAAGCTTATAATTTTCTTTTCTTCTCTTGCTTAATTAACGCTCTTCATATTACTAAGTATTTTTTATGTTCCTTTACAAATTATTTTAAATGAAAATTTAATCAATGTTCTTTATGTTGATTACTCCGCTTTTCATAAATCTAAATTCCTTTATTAATGCTTTTGACATTAATTTTCTTCTCGATAATTTTATGTATTTGCTCTTCACATATCTAAGTTCCTTCATCTTTGTCTGTACTTCACAGATCAAACTTCCATTGTTAACATTTTTTTTTTTAATTTTCTTTGTTTTCTCTTCACATATAAAGTTCCTTTGTTAACATTCATTCATCTTCTTTGTCTACTCTTCACATTTTAAAGTTTCTTTGTTAACGTTCTTGATGTTTGGCTTGCTCTTCATAGATTAATATTCCATATTGATTAATTCTTGACTACTCTTTTCCTTTTAGATGTTTTTCGCGTCAATCATTCTTCACTGATTTTCATACATCAATATTCTATTTTGACGTTCTTCACTACAATCATTCTCGACTTCTATTCACGTGTCAAGATTCCATATCGATGTTCTTCGCGTCAATCATTCTTGACTTCTTTTGGCAGGTCAAGATTCTATAATGACAACTTTGTACTATTAGAGATATTTGACTTTATGTTGCCCATATTTTTTTTTATTAACATTTTATTTGTTTTTTTTCATTTATTAAAATATATTTTGGGGGTGATTTTAGGGTTGATTCCTTTGTTCATGTTTTTTAAATGCTCCTTGGTTTAAAAGTGGTTTTTTATTTTAAAATAACGACAAATTTCTTTAACACAATTCCCTTTTTATGGGGTTTTTGTTATTACTTATTTTATTTTGTTTTGGTCATGACCCCTTTAAAAAATTTCGATTTAATTGTCAAGATTTTTCTTTGATTCAAAAAATATTTAGAGTTTAGATTTGAACATCATTTTTGGAACCATCTAAAAAAGAAACCGATTTTGAAATCGATCTTATGTATAAATCATTATTTATATTTTTTAATCTTCCAATGAGTTTGATCAAAATATGAACTTTGATAATAATGATTTTTAAAAGTTTGTTTCATCTAAATTTTTTATAGAATGTTATTGCCACTCTTTGACTTTGAGTATATCATTATTGTTTTTTTTTTTTTTGGAAAAAAGCTTAGTGCCATTTCATTAAAAAAAACCCAAAAGAGAAAAAAAAAATACAAAAGTTTAAGATCAGATCTAGACAATTTTTAGATTTGACAATGAAACAATAATTGAATTACAGACAATAACAATAATCAATTAGCGCCTACATTGTTTTTACTTTTATTCTAATTGTGACCTTCTCAAACAAAATATCCCATATATGGCAGAGCTTTCTATTCTCTTCATTCCTTTCAATTCCTCTCCAAGATTGAATGAGTGCATTTCCATCTGAAGTTATATCTCTCAAAATATCTTCAGCGGTTCTACTTCTTCCACTGTGAATTCTTGAATTTCTTTCTTTTCAGATATTGTAGATTACTGCTCCAAAGTAGCATTTCAACATACTTACATAGAAGGATCTTCCTTTTGCTTTATTCTTCATCCACTCTTGAATTTCTTCCCATATTCTTGGAAAGTTGATGATGTTCATGTTTGCAGCATACATCCTCCAGATATGTATTACAATCCCCAAATAAATGGTTTATGTTTTCCTCAACTTCCGAACATAGGACACAGTTGATATCAGGATTATTTATATATTTTCGAATTCTGTCTTTTGTTGTCAACCTTTTCCTGTATACCAGCCAGAGAATAAATTGGTGACGAGGAATAATCTTTGGAGACCATACCACATTATGCCAATCTACCTCTTGTCCTCTTGTTCTAACCATTTCCCATGCCTTTCCTGTAATAAACTTCTCATTGCTTTCTGTTTTCTAGCTTATTTTATCATTATTTTCATTGAGTTGCTTCTGACTCATTAGGTTTAGGATTCTATCACCTTTTGGAATACGCCTCAAAAGTGAATCACATCTACCTTCATATACGTCTCTAAATGAGGACATGATGTATTCTCTTCTAACTCTGTTTCCTTGCATTTCTTCTTTGAATATAATGGGAATATTATCCAGCCAAGGATCATGCTAGAATAGTACCCCCTCTTCCATTTCCAATTGTGGTTTTCACCATTTGAAAGACATCTTTTCTTGTTTTTAGGATTTTCTTCAATGACCATGCCATTCTTTCGTTGATGCTTAGTGTCCAGATACTCTGCTCTTCTTTCATAAATCTTGTATGCACCCATTTGACCCATACGGAGTCCGCTTTTTGCTCTAACTCCCATAAGCTCTTGATGGTGAGGGCTTTGTTCCATTCAACACAACTTTTTATTCCTAGTCCTCCTTCTTCTATGGGAGTGTAAACATCCTCCCATCTGACTTTTTTTCCTCCTCTGCCTTGTGTTCCCCATATGTAGTCTCTCATGATTCTATCGAGTTCAGCCATTACTTTCTTTGGGATGACTATCTGTTGTGCCCAGTAGCCAATAATTCCAAAAATGACTCTTTTAACGAGCTCGATTCTACCTGCATAAGACAGTTTTTTCGTAGCCCAACCCAAGACATAATTTCTAACCTTTTTTACTAGTTGTCTAAAGTGATTGTATCGGAGTTGTTTTGATGATAGGGGTACTCCAAGGTATTTCACTGGTAGTTCACCTTCTTTGATTCCCATAATATTGAAAATGTTTTCTTTCCTTTCTTCATTAACCCCTCCATAGAAAGCCTGACTTTTGTCTTCATTGATGTATAGACCTGTAATACTCGAAAAGATTGTTAGAGCTTCTTTGATTATACTAACAGATTCAACATCCGTATAAGCCACAAAAAATAGATCATCTGCAAAACATATATGGGTTATTGCTTCTTCTTTGTAGTACGGGTGAAATTTGAAATGATGACTTCTCAGAAGCATTTTTAAAATACAGTCAAGAATTTCCATTATTAAGACGAATAAGTAAGGAGATATAGGGTCTCCTTGCCTTACTCCCCTTTCACCTTTGAAAAAGCCTCCATGAATACTATTCACGCTCACAACAAAGTGAGGAGTGGAAACACATTGCATAATCCAATCAATGAAAATAATTGGAAAACCTGCAGCAAGGAGAAATTCGTGGATTGATCCCCATCTGATCGAGTCAAAAGATTTTTTAATGTCAATTTTGAAAGCCACATGTGGCGATATGTTTTTCTTGCCATATCCATTCAATAAACTCTGCATTAGTAGGATGTTATGGGAAATAGAGCGTTTGTGAATAAATGTTGATTGCCCTAATCCTACCAGTTTATCAATAACTGTTTTCAAACGTTGCGAAATAATTTTTGAAATAATTTTGTAAATAACATTGCAGCATGAAATAAGACGAAAGTCCTGAATTTTTTCCGGAATTGAATTCTTAGGAATCAAATTCAACAATGTGACGTTCCATTGCTTCAACATTTTCCTATTTTGGAAGAATTCCAAAACCCCTTCGCTTACATCTTTACCCACTATTTCCCAGTTTTCTTTGAAGAAGTTTGCGTTGAAACCATCTGGCCCCGGGCTTTTATCCCCCATCATCGAAAACATAGCTTTTCTAACTTCTTCCATACTGACTCTTGTAATCAATTTGTTACCACTTTCTTCACTGATTTTTCTTTGCACAATCTGTTGAAGCAATCTTCGGTTGTCCTCTATTATTGTCCTAGTTTGTTCCAATCAGCTCTTTGTAGAAACTTATTGCTTCCTCATGAACTGCCTTTTGTCCCTATAAAACATCTCCATTTGAGTTTGTGAGCCTTAGGACCTGATTTCTGAAATTCCTTGATGAACATTTATTATAGAAGAAAGAAGTATTCTTATCTCCTAATGAAAGCCAATTTTCTCTAGATTTTTGCTTAGCAAAATTTTCCTCTTTAGAACAGAAGTCTCTGAATCGCGTAAGAGCCTATTTTTCCTCTTCCCTGTTATAAGGTAGATTTGGGGCTCTTAGTGCCTTGCTTTGTATTTCCTCCAGTTTTGTTCTGGCTTCCTCTACTCTTTTAGAAATCCCATTATATTTTTTCCGGTCTATTTATTCAGCTTCCCTTTTAGTAATCTTAGTTTCTCACAAACTCTAAACATCTTTGTTCCATTAATTCTGATGTTCCAAGTTTCATTAAGGATTTTATTAAATTCTTCATCTTTCATCCAGAAGTTGAAGAACTTAAAGAGTCTTTTCTGTTTTTTCTCCTTTTCCTAAAAGAATTTCAAAGGGCAGTAATCGGAGATACCTGGTTGCAAAACCTGGATTTGGCTTCTTGGATAAAATTTCACCCATTTTTCATTCACTAGGCCTCTATCAATTCTGCTCTTTCTCATGTTTTCCGCCCCTCTTGTAGTTAACCATGAAATAGATTACCTGAGAAAGACGGTTCAATGCAGTTTATGTCTCGAATGCATTCATTGAAATCCTGCATGTCTTGTGTTATGTCTGCCTCATGATCTCTTTCATTTCTGAATCTTGTAACGTTAAAATCTCCCATAATAACCCACGGTTCGTCGTCCGTAATGTTTCTTCTTAAATCATTCCAAAGTGTCTTTCTCTCTGTCCCAGAGTTGCTTGCATAGACTACCGCAAAGAATATTTTTACCCTTGTCACCAGATTGATAACCTCTGTCAAAATAACTTTCTTGCTTTCAAAAATTTTTTTGATTTCAACCCTTCTTTTATCCCATCCTACCCAGATTCTACTTTTAATCCCATCAGAGTTATGAATAAATTCCCATTCTTCTTTGAAGCAACCTTGGGCAACATTCTCTATTTGACTTTGTCTGAATTTTTTTGTTTCAATAATTCCAAATACTGTGATTTCATTCTTTTCTGCTATTCTTCTAACTTCTCTTATTTTTATAGGGTCGTTTAACCCTCTAATATTCCATGTCATTAAGTTCATTAATGAAAAGAAGATGTTCCAGCTTTACTTCCCATTCCTTTACTTTTTCTTCCTTTCTGTTTTTCCCATATAGCAGGGCTATAAGGAATTGTATTTTCTTTAATTTTCTTACCTTCTTGTTTTGGGATTTTTGTGTTTCTCTGGTAAACTTTTTTTTGAATTGGAGATTGTACAGTTTCAATCGATTCAGCTGCCTCTTCTTTATCTTTCCCATTTCCTTCACCCACTTCCCCTTTCTTGCTTTCTCCCACACTTTCCCTTTCCACAACCTCTTCGGTATTGATTCTTGCTTCCAGTTCAAATTTCTTTGTTACCTCTTCATTCTCAGCCTTTGATTCTGAATCTCTTACCACTCTATCTTCCTTCCCCTATTCTTCAAAACCATGTTCTGAATTTCCTTCCTTATCTTGATCTTTATGTTTACTCAATACTGATTCTTTAGTAACCATTTTCTGTCTTTTATTCTCAACCTTTTCCTTTTCCAACATTTCTTGTTCTTCTTTCTATTTCTTTTTCTGTCTGTGTCTTTGTCACTTTCTCGATCTTCTTCTTCCTTTTTTCTTCAATTATTTTCGGGCACTTGTAACAAACATGTTCGAATGTATTACAGTCAAAGCATCTATTCGGCCTCCACTCATATGAGATTCTCATAATTGTGGGTTCACCTTTTTTGTCCGTTACTGTCATCTGGTATGGAAGATTTGATCTCGGGTGTATCTCAATGCACATCCTAGCATAAGTCATATGCTCACCTTTTTCTGTAGTTGGGTCCATGTAGAGTGGACTCCCCAATAGGCTCGCAAAGTGTTTTAATGCTTCAGGGTTATACATGTGGGGAGGGATGTTGCGCAATAGGAACCAGATTTGCGCAGTTGCTTTGGGCTTGCTGAAAAGGTTCATACCTTCTGTCCATTTTTCAAGTTTCATGTAGTTTTTTCCAACAAATGTGTGCCCATTGATCAGAATACTTTCGAGATCTGATCCTTCTTTGAATTTAAGAAAGTACAAGTCGTGAATGTTTGATGTTACCTTTTCTAGACCATTTTCCCCCAATTGTTACATTAGAGTTTTTTTAGTTACTAGAAATGGCACCTTGTTTCTTCCGATGAAGTTGCCCACTATGACATTCTTCCATGAATTTACGCAGTTTTCCTCAACTTCTTGGGGTAGTTTGAATTCAAACGGGGAACCGATAATTTCAACTTTTGGCTTAAATGTTCCAAGGAAAATCTTTCCCCTCTCTTGAACTGGATTGTCAGCTTTTGTTTCTCTTATGTTCTTCTGCCCTACATTCTGTTTCTGTTGTTCATTCTGCTCGTTACTCTGGTTTTGCCCTGTTTTCTGATCGTTCCCTTGAGTTTTTCTTTGTTCTTTAGCTTTCTTCCAGACCTGGTCTACATTCCAATTAGAATTGTTCTTGATGAAGTAGACTCTGGTTTTGGAGCATTTAGAGAGCTCTCTCAAAGTTTCAACAGACCAGCTCACAATAGTATCGTACTCCTCTTTTTTTAGGAGATTCCAGTCTTGTAGGTAATGTAGGTTGAGTTGCTCTGTGTACTGTTGGCTTTTCTCTTTGCTTAAAACGATTTGGCCTTTCTTTCTCAATATCAATAATTTCGTTATCTGATTTCTAAGTCCTTTCAGATTGGCTCTTTTATTAAAACCAACCCTCCGTTTCCTCGGGTCTGTTTCTTTACCCAATACTTTCGCTGTCATTCTTTGCATTTTTCCTGTTTCACCCAGATTTTCTGCATTAATTCTTTCTCTTTCTAATTCTTTCTGAATTATTTTCTCTGCTTCTTCGTCTAAGTCAGGTATATCAATAGTCTCAAGTTGAATTGATTCCCATTAGAATCCGAGTTAATGACCTGTGCATTTTTATTTCCTAGACTATTTTCCAGAACTACTCTATCTTTTCCTAAAGCATGTCCTAGACTATCACAATCTAGGCTATCAGCATGTATTCCACTAACAGTTCTATTATCATTTTCATTCATCTCATGAGTGTTATTGGGATTGGTAAAAAAACATACATGGCGTGTTGACTACAAAGTCTTTATTATTGCTCTTGCTCACGTCAGTCAGATTTCCACCATTTCCTCCTAGCTTTGGAGACCCATGATTTTCAAAGAGGATATTCGTGTGATTCTCTCCTGAGCCTATGTGGAGGTTAGTTGCATTCGAATTTTCTATCTTAGGATTAGGGGAGCATGTGTTGGATTAACCCATTGCTACAAAGAGAGTTGGTCGGGCTTGTACCAACTGTTGACAAAGAGGGAATTTCCCGTACTGCTGAAGCTACAATGTTTGCAAAAGTCATATTTAAAGTGGCCGACACGGACGGATTCGTGTCAACGAAGCTTTTAACAACTTTACAGTACACATAGGTTTGAAATTGATTTCCTGATGTACTCTAGTCTTGACCAAGAGACCGAGAGATGAAATCACGACGCACACGGATCACGGATCGCACAGATGGCACAGTTCGCACGGCAACGAATGGTGTGTGATTTATTTGCGACTGCGATCGAGGGTTTCTTCAACGACGATTACGACCGCGACGGCATATCGCGGCACACACGGCACGCTGATCGCACAATTCGCACTTCACCTAGGGTTTTTCCGTCGACTCTTTTTCAATATTAGGTTTTAATAATCCCAATTTTCATGAGTATATCATTATTGACTCGGGGTATATTTGATATAATCAATATATTTGTGTTCTTTGTTTTTAACAATTTAAGATGACGATTAAATAATGATTTCAATATCTCAACCTCTATGAGTTATTTTAACAATTGGGGTGTATTTGATAAAATCAATATATTAATGTTCTTGCATGTAGCTATCGGGACTAAGGTTCGAGTGAGCAACCAAAGATGATTTCAATATCTCAATCAACACAATAGCCTTTTTTTAATTATATTTTATTGTACCATGAGTATATCTAATAGAATCGATATACTCATGTTTTTAGTTGTGGAAATTTAACAAGAGAAAATTTTATGAACATCAAGTGGTGATTTCAATATCTCAACAAGAATGAATAGTTTGCTCTTACATATATCTTTTTGTCAATTTTTTAAGCCTTTAGTTGTAAAACATTTTTTTTTGAAAAGATTAAATAAACTTTCTCAAGTCTTGGCTTTCAGGATTCAACATTGGTGTATCTTATTTTATTTTCTCCACAAAATGGCCTTTTAAAGTTAACGTTTCTCAAATATTAGTTAGAAATAAGAAATAATTTTAATAGACATCTTCTTTGTAAAATTTTATTCAAACGATCAAATTACTTTTGAGACAATTATTTTAAAGTAATGATCTTGACTCTACTTTTACTTGTTTCCTAAAACTTTATTGTATTTTTGTAAATTGATCTTCATAGGAGAAGTTACCATTTGTTTTGGCAAAGTGATCTTCACAACTAAAAGTCTAAATTCCAAAGGAAGCTTAATAAGTATCTTTCATTACATAATAATCAAGTTTGTAAGTAGTTCTGTCTGAAAGAACTTTTACAAAATAAATGAGAGATTTTCAATTGTTTTTTCAAAACATTTTACTATATAAATGATAAAGACTATAATTTACATCTTCTAAACAAGGATTGAAGTAGTTATCATGTTTGTTTAATACTTTTATAAGGAACATTTCATAAGTTGTTTTGCCTCTCACTCGAGTTCTTATTGACCTTGGATTTGGCAATGACTTCATTATAGAGAAAATTTTGAATATTATTCTTAAGGGTAAATTAATTGTTGGAGTCATTTCCTTTAGCTTGGTGATATTGGAAGAACAAGTTTAGCCACTTAGTCCTTACCATGCTGTGTGCCCTCCCAAGTTTTGGCACAAGCACTTTTAGCTTCACCAATATTTTGAACACTTGTTCTACTGGAAGTCCTAGTTCGTCATATATTCAAAGGATTTTATTTTATATCCAGGGGGTTTTATTATATGTATGAGGGTTCTAGATGCGTATTTGAGGATTCTTGTTATACATTTTATTGGACATTTTATGCCTCGGTTCTTGACGTACTTAATTTTTTTTTTCCTCCTCTATGACAATCCAAATATCAAAAGAATAATGGACATCGACTTTTATTTTTTTGTCATATTTTTTCTTATGTTTGAAAAGAGGATCTTCTTTAGTCATAGCCTCATCCATATGCTTTTAAAGTTTTGTATTTCATATCGGTCATTCTAATGCTATATGCATGGTTGATACTTTCCTTAATCATTTGGATTTTCTTTGTCTTACAAGGGAGTACATCCATATTAGAAGCGACGTATTTCCATATTGTGATGAACGTTGAGAACATCTCATTGTGCATCTATTTAACATCTTTGAGCTTCATTTTTTATTTATCCAATGTGATATACATGGATAACCATTCTATGAATTCCTCAACAGTTTTATCGAAGGTTTCAAACTTGGTTATGTCCCGTTGGTGGTACTAACGAAGAGCTGAATCGGTAAGATATCTTGAAAGTATTTGGCGCATGGTTTCTCTTCCAAGATGTAGGTATCCTAGAGTAACTACGTACATTTTTATGTAAACATGAGGGTCTATTTCGCCGTCAATTTTATTAAGCGATGAAATTTTTAAATCAAAGGTAATCAAAGCATTTTAAACGACTATTACTTCCGCCTTCCAAGTGTTGTGTGAACTTATTCCTTTGCTCTTAATTATTTTTTCATATTGTTTCAAAACTTTAAGGGTCAGAGATTCTAGTGGAGCTATATTTGCATCGTACACTATCGTGTATTTGTTGGATTGAGCAGTCGAGATTGGTCTAACAGAAGTGTCTACATATTGTGGCTCATTTCCTTTTCTACGTGCTCTTCTTATTCCTTGGGGCCATGCTTGCTTTGAAGTTAGTTCATATGTTTTAATTTAGATTCTTCATACATAGTCATTGGACTAATGGATATAGGAGGTTTGAGTATGAATTGTGTACATTGGTGAAAATGGGTAAAAACCGAGAGTAAAATCTCTCGGTAATGACCCTATATCTCTCGGTAACAACCCTATATCTCTCAGTATATACCTAATACTGAAGGTTTGAGTAACTCTCGCCATTTGTTGATATTCCCACTTTCAGTAAATATAATCGGGTGTTTACCGAGAGATGTCGTAGATTTTCCGGGTTAGATAACAAAGAGAAAAACCGAAAGTTAATTGGAAAAATTTCGATTTTTCTTAAAAGTGAAAAACTGAGAGTTATATAGAAAACTTTTGGTTTTTCCCTTTTGAGAAAAACCGAAAGCGTTCCAATTAACTCTCGGTTTTCCTTTTCAAAAAATCCGAGAGGTATATGGAAAACCTTCGGTTTTTCCCTTTCAAAAATACCGAAAGATTTCCATATATCTCTCGATTTTTCCTTTTAAAAAAACCCGAGAGCTATATGGAAAACCTTCATTTTTTCCTTTCAAGAAAAACCGAAAGATTTCCATATAACTCTCGGTTTTTCTTTTTCAAATAAACCCGAGAGTTATATGAACAACTTTCGGTTTTTCCCTTTCAAGATAAACCGAAAGCTTTCCATATAACTCTCGGTTTTTCCTTTTCAAATAAACCCGAGAGGTATATTGAAAGCTCTCAGTTTTTCTTTAAAGTGAAAAACCGAGAGTTTCTATTGAACTTTCGGTATTACCCCTATAAAATATACAAAATAGGCCGATTGTTTTGTGCGCAACCAAAACTTGTTCAGCCAAACCAATATATATACAAATAACATTCATAAACCAAATTATCATTATTATTCCAAAATTCTAAACCAAACCAATCATCCAAACAACCTGTTATCATTCGAATTAAAACGTACTCAATCATTCATAAACCTATTATCAATCGAAACAAACAATCAAAACGTACTAGAATTAGCTGGTGGGGAGAGGGGGAGGTGGTTGAAATTTCATCATAAAATGTTCATATCTCTCCATTCTTGTCCTCATTTCTATCTTTTCCGCTAGCATTTCATTAATCGTTCGGGCTCTTTCTGCATCCCTCTTTTCCAATTCCTCCACTTTCATCGCCATTGATTTATAATCTTCCTTTAATCCTTCATTCTTCTCAAACAACCGATCAGTGGATCGTTGTGAATTGTTTCCACTTCGACGCTCCTCTCGAAAGTGTGTGGGCCAAACGCCTGATCCAAACCGATCACTACCCCATGCTTTTGGCGTCCGAACAGTCTCTCTATCAAGTCGAAGTCAGATATATCTGGTTCATTGCTTTTTACCTCCTCCATCTCCTCCTGCACATTCGAAATAAATTTTTATTTATATAATAATAACCTAAATTTATGTAATTTATTTAAATTCAATTAACTTACAATTTTCTCGTGCGCTCTTTCGTCTGGGACGGGAGTTGGGTTTTCTTTCGTAGGTTTTAGGGTACAGATCATTTTGAATACTTCAACGACGGAGGGGGTCCATCATATTTCAAGCGTCTATTGAAAGAAATAATTTATAAAATTAATAACATTCTTTATTTTAAGTTATTAAAAATAATGAATAATATACATACCATGTCTTCCTCCACTTGAGAAAACGGTCTACTTCTAGTATGATTTGAGAATTTCACCTTATTCTTGTTAACAACATTGGTACGACTGTACCTCTATATTTGAAAAAATAATTGAAGTTAAAATAATTGATATCATATTTGATTTAAATTATGAAACTGTACCTTAAATTTATCTGTGAAATAATGGTTTCGGCACACGAATTCTCAATCATCTCGATCGTAGTCTTGTGGGGGATTGTTGAGTATCGCCGCCTCGTCTACTTCATGAATTCGTATATAATCCCTGTTCAAATCCGAGTGCCACCTATTCCATATTTGTTTGGTGTGTGGCAATCCGGTCGCTCGATATTAATCAATAGAACCATTAGTACACTCGAACGGATCCTGAAAAATAAATAATTCAATTGTTATAAAAAATATTGAATGATTAATGTATAATTTAGTAATTATTGAAAGCCAAAGTGAATCCAATTGGTCATCACTTAATGCCTTCCACTTCAAGAGACGATGTGAGACGGCTTAGGGGTCCTGCACTATCAACCCCAAATGTCTAGACCACATTTTCTTCCATCACCGGCACCGGGCCTCCCATCTACCTCTCTAAAATTCATATAAATCATTATCCCCGGTGGCCTCCTAGATAGAACGATACTCTTGTTCTTCCCCCGTCTCTTGCGGATGGAAGATTCTTCAAAATTATCAAATTCATAATTAGATGTAAATAAATACAAACAATAACTAAGTGTAAACACGTTTATCGATGATGGGTCAGGAGTGGAATGGTGCTCATGATACTCCTCGTCATCCTCCTCGTGAGCGTCCTCGTGGTCCTCCTCGTCATCCTCCATTGATGCAAACGTACTCATAAACTCTTCAACCTCAACATCATCCTCATCATACGTATCATGTGATGGGGCAGTAGTATCTAACGGGTCCATGGCTAATGGTGCATCTCTAGAAGACTATCCTCGGAACCTTAGGTGATCTGCTTATGCAAGTAGGTTTTGATATGGCCTAGACAGTTTGCTTGGTGTTTTCCACATACTCTTACAAGTTTCTTTACGACCTTTCGACATCCTTAATGCATACCATTAACAAATGAGAGAATAATTGAAATAAAGTAGTAATAAGAATGAATATAAAGTAAATATAAATTTACCTAATTAATCTGAACTATATATTCGTAAACCGTGGATTTATTTTTGTCACAATCTTCCAACCGGGTCATACTGACATATCAGGGGAATATAATACTTGTTTTGCTTGACTTGCCAATATATACGGGTCCTGACTTTGGGTTTTCAAAATTCGGTTTACAATTATACTAATGAAACCGTATTTATCCACTTTCACTCCTAGTTCCCCCAAGTGTGTATCAAACTACTTACATTTGAATAAGACAACTCGTTTGTGAGAAAAATATTGTACTTGGATTATATCCGTTAAAATTCTGTAGTATAACATTATGACATATTATCTGACTCGTTGTACCCTTTAACAACTACTCCACTATTTTGAGTGGTCATACTTTCGTCGTATTTTTCTGTACATAATTTTATTCGTTAACTTTACACCAAACATACATACATGAGTACATACTTGGACATTCGCCTAAGATCTTGAGGTCTCTTGATATGTTGTTATTTTCTGCTAATTGAGCGACCTATATATATACATTCTCGAAATTTAGTCGTTAAAATAAATTTAAAGTTATTAGATATGGTTTTGAATCTACACACTCTATTCTTAAAATAGGTGACATACGTTTCTCCACGGGACTGATTGTTATTGCAATACTGCATATAATCACTGAAAATAGATCGAATATTAAATATCATACTCTTTAATGCTAATTAATAAGACAAACTATAACAACCAAATATTGAATCTTACATATAAAAAGGTTCTGCTTCGGGACAATTTTTTAAAATGTATCTATGAGCTGTCAATCGATCGCTATAATCCAAGTTGTATATTTTTCCGTTTGATAGGTCTTCAAAAGATGAAGATATTGAAATGCCCGAGATTTCAGTTTGTGCATGTTCTTGGTCTTCTTCCTCCATATACCTGGCACATAAACTAATACTCTCATTTACAAGATAGATCTCGCTTATTGAGGCTTCGGGGTGATTTTTATTCTGCAAATATATTTTCATTGTACCCATGTAATGTTCTAACGAATACATCCATCGATACTGGACAGATCCCCTAAGCAAAGCCTCAAATGACAAGTGAACCGGGATATGCATCATGATGTTGAAGATTGACGTTGGAAAAATCATTTCAAATTTACAAAGTGTCAATATAATATCCATGTACAATTTTTCGAGGTCCGCTCCAATCAACTCTTTGAAACACAACAACCGAAAGAACCAAGACAAATTTACTATAGCATCATACACATTATCTGGAAGTAATCCACGGGTTGCTAAAGGAATAAGATATTCCAATAAAATATGACAATCATGACTCTTTATTCCCGTAATCTTTTTCTCTTCCAAATTTACATAACCTCCGATATTTGAACAAAAACCATCAGGCAACTTAAGATCTTTCAAGAATTTACAAAGACGTTTTTTATGATTAGAGGTCAAAGTGAAAGGCGCTTCATGATAATGAACCAATCTTTTATCATTTATAGGATGTAACCATTGTTTTATGCCTAAGAGTTGTAAGTCTTTACGGGCTTTAGGACCATCCTTAGTTTTCTCTTTCATATTCATTATTGTTCCCAACACGCTATCACAAATATTTTCCTCAATATGCAACATATCCAAATTATGTCATAATAATAGTAATTTCCAATAAGGCAAATAGAATAAAATGCTAAGTTTGTTCTAATTGTCTCCCCGTATTTTATGATATATCTTGGTTTTCTTGCTCTGAATCGTAGTAAGAATTTTGTCTTCTAGGTCTCGTGCTTGCTCGTAACTTTCTTGCCCCGTTAACAATTTAGAGGGCTCTCTATAATTTGTTCGACCATCGAACAACTCTTTATCCCTTCTATATTTGTGCTTTGGTGGAAGGAAGCGTCTGTGACCCATTTACATTGTTTGGAACCATTAACTAATCGAAGAGATAACATGTCGTTGGTACAACAAGGACAAGATAATTTCCCTTTCATACTCCAGGCTGACAAATTCGTGTACATAGGAAAGTCCTTAGTGGTCCATAGCAACACCGCTTGCATGTTAAAGTATTGTGAGGTGTGTGCATCAAACATTCTCACACCAGTTTGCCACAGTTCATTCAACTCGTCGATCAATAGCTGGAGAAATATGTCAATTGCATCTCTTGGACTCTTTGGACCTGGAATTAATATAGATATAATGAAATTGCTAGAATCCATGAAAGTAGTGGGTGACACATTATAAGGAACGAGAATAACCGGCCATACACTGTATTACTTTTTCCCATTAGTAAATGGTTGAAACCCATCGCTTGATAAACTTAGTCTCACATTTCGAGAGTCCGATGCGAAATCTTTATAATTTTCATCAAACGTTTTCCAAGTTAATGAATCAGTCGGATGTCTCAACGTATCACTATCAACTCTTCCTTCCTTATGCCATCTTATCATTGGAGCAGTTTTTGAGGACATGTATAGTCTTTGTAGTCTTGGTATTAGAGGGAAATATCTTAACACCTTAGTTGGAATGAATTTCCCATTTTGCTTCTTTCAAACTACCCCACTTGTTTGGTCGAATTTCCATCTTTAAAGGCCGCAAACTCTGCAACACTCTACACTTTTGTCGTCCTTCCAAAATAGCATACAATTATTCTTACATGCGACTATCTTCTCATATTTAAGCCCGATATCTGTAATGAATTTTTTACATTCGCAGTAGGAGTTTGGTAATTGATCGCCCATCGGTAATATGTCATATTTAAGCAGACGCAACAACATATCAAACGAAGCATTTGTCCAATGACCAACATTCTTTATGTGAAGTAGTTTCAGTAATGCTGATGATTTCGTTATTCAAGCACCTTCATACAATAGCCGTTTAGAATCATCAAGCAATTTATAAAATCTCTACGCATCTTCGCCTGTTTCATGGTTGTTTCGGCCATCATTAACGTTGGGGAACATATTGTTTATAAAATCTTGCATATAATGTTCTTGATTGACTATATTATTCAACTCCGTTCTAGGATCGTTGAATTCCGGCACAGCATCCTCCGATTGATCATCATCATCTTCATCATCATCCAAGTCATCGGCATCATCATCATCCAAGTCATCGTTATCATCATCATCATCATTAATCACGTTTGTAGTAAGTCTCTTTTCTCCACGAAAATACCAAAATTCGTAATGAAGATTTCTTCCATAAATGATGAGATGAGTCTTCACATCGTCTATGAAAATAGATGTCGTGTTCAAACATTTCATGCAAAGACATTTCACTTTTTGTCGTCTTGTATTCCTAATTGTAAACTCGAGGAATTTGTCAACACCTTCCTTGTAATTTGGATCATCTCGACGTAAGGTCATTCAAGTTTTATCGGGCACCTCCATCTTTCTAATAAGATGGAAAATAACCCGGATTATTATTTATTTAACTTTATCTAAATTTATGAAATTACATTTATCTTACATAATCTTAACCAAATCCTAATCCAAACCTAATATCCATAAATTTAACCAAATATCCATAAATCTAATCAAACTATAACCTAAATCAAACTAAATATAAACCACTTTTTAACATTAATCAAACATAATGAAACATCAATCACACAAAATATACATTAATCTAACATGAATCCAACAAAATCGACATAAACATATACCTAATAAAACAATAATAAACCAAACCTAACATTAATCCAAAAAAATCAACATAAACATATACCTAATTAAACAATAATAAACCAAATCTGACATGAATTAAACAAAATCAACATAAACATATACCTAATCAAACAATAATAAACCAAATCTAACATGAATCCAACAAAATCAACATAAACATATACCTAATCAAACAATATTAAACCTAATATAACATTATCCAACAAAATCAACCTAAATATATATTATATATAACATAATCTATCATGAATCAACATAACCTAATCTAACATTAATTAACCTAAATATATAACTTCTAACCTAAATCAAACATAAATCATACCTAATCTAACCTAAATCAAATATAAATCATACATAATCTAACCTAAATCATACATAATCTAACTTAAATTAAACATAAATCATACATAATCTAACCTAAATCAAATATAATCTAAAAAAAAAAGCAAACATATATTAATTAATACAATTCTAACGTAAACCATAAATGTAAAAAACTAACCTTGGAGGCGGCTGTAGGTGGAGGAGCGACGGCTGCAGACGGATGCTGAGGCACAACAACGGTGTCTTCAATCGGCGACGCGGCGATCTGGATCTTCAATCGGCGTCATCTTCAATTGGCAGCAGCCGACTGTAGGTGTCTTCAATCGGCGGAGGCGTGGGCGGCATCGTCTTCAATCGACGGAGGTGTGGGTGGTGTCGTCATCGGGTCAGAAAGGTCATCGGATGGCAACTGGTAGGAGGCGGCGCGGGCGGAAGCTGAAAAGTAATCGGGAAAGAAGAAGAGAAGAAGGAAAAAAGAAGTCAGATTTTTTTATTTTAATAGGTCATTACCGAAATTTATATGAAAACTTTCGGTTTTGATCACTCGATTAATTCCGAGAGTTTTCATATAACTCTCAATTTTTGATCATTTCCTTAATTCTGAGAGATTTATACATATCTCTCGGTTTTGATCATTTTAAATTCCGAGAGATTTGTCTAAATCTCTCGGGTTTAGATAAATTTTAAATAGGTAAAATCGAGAGATTTGTTTATATTTCTCAGTTTTAGATAAAACCGAGAGATTTATGTATATCTCTCAGTTTTGATTATTATTACCAAAAGATAATGGTATAACTTTCGGTATTATCAATTAATTATTTGTTAAATTAATTGGTTTCTCACTTTCTAATAATCTTGAACAACATTAATTTAATACATTTGATATCCTTAAAATATTACACAATTCATATGATCAAACATTACACACATTCATAGGATAGTCAAACATAAACATACATATACACTTCTTTATATAATCAAACACAATCATATACATTTTAACATTAAACACATTCTAAACTCTTAAAAAATAACACACACTTGATTAGATTAGTTAGGAGTATAGATTATAAAGTGAAATACCAATTAAATTAACAAATTATGTAGTGTCAATACCGAAAGTTAATGTTATAACTTTCAGTTTTGATGGTTATTTCCGAAAGATATACTTAAAATTTTCGGTATTACCACTTCATAAATTGTTAAATTAATTGGTTTTTCACCTTCTAATAACCTTGAACAACATTAATTTAACACATTTGATATCCTTAAAACATTACACAATTCCAATACATCATTACAATCAAACTTTACACACAACCTTATTATCATCAAACACAAACATACATATATACTTCTTTATATTATAAAACACAATCATATCATTCTTTATAATATTAAACACAATCTTCATTTTTAAAAAAGAACACACTTGATGTGATTAAATAATTTAGACAAAAAATTTCAAAAAAATCAAATAAAATAGGGAATGAATACCGAAAGTAATTAAATAACTTTCGGTACCTACATTCAAAACCGAGAGATTTACAAATATCTCTCGGTCCTGACCTTAAACAGAATGTTTTTTAGAAACGGTCAAAACCTATGGTTTATTAGAAAACCTTCGCAATTACCCCTTTTCCACACTTATATTTTTTTTTAAAATTTTTTAGAAAATGGACAAAACCGAAGGTTTTCCAATAATCCGACGCAATTATCCCTTCCCCACACTTAAAATTATTTTCAATTTTTTTAGGAAAGGGTCAAAACCGAAGGTTTTCCAATAAACCTTCGCAATTAACCCTTCAACACATTTCAATTTTTTTCTATTTTTTTTAGGAAAGGGTCAAAACCGAAGGATTATTTGAAAAACTTCGTAATTAACCCTTCCCCACACTTAGATTTTTTTCAATATTTTTATGAAAGGGTTAAAACCGAAGCTTTATTAAAAAACCTTCGCAATTACCCCTCCCCCATACTTAGAATGTTTTTCAATTTTTTTAGGAAAAGGTCAAAACCGAAGGTTTTCAAATAAACCTTCGCAATTACCCCTTCCGCACACTTAGACTTTTTTTCAATTTTTTTGGGAAAGGGTCAAAATCGAAGATTTAATGGAAAACCTTCGCAATTACCCCTTCCCCACACTTAGAATTTTTTTCAATCTTTTTAGGAAAGGGTCAAAACCGAAGGTTTTCTAATAAACTTTCGCAATTACCCCTTCCTCTTCCCCTTTCAAATTTTGTGGGAAAGGGTCAAATCTGAAAGTTTATTGGAAAACCTTCGCAATTACCCTTCACTTAGAGTTTTTCTATTTTTTTACAAGGGTATAAATTGAAAACATTCATAAACCACATTCATAAACCATATTCATAAAACAAAAGATAATTATAATTCATAATTCTAAACCATAGTCAAAACACACCAATACATGTCATCAATCGAACAAAAACGTTTACAAATAATTATTTAAAAACTTTAATCTACTTAGTAGTTTGGGGGAGGAGGAGGTGGTTGATTCTGCCTCATGAAGAATTGAACTAGTTGTTAAAAATTCTCCAATTTTATCTCCATTTGCTCCATGTTTGCTTTAATTTCATTAAACAATTGAGCTCTTTCCGCATCCCTCAATTGAATTTGCTCAAATGCTAACGCTATGTGTTTCGCATCCTTTTCACATTTAACATCAGTAGTAGTCATTGGGTTTGTCGCGACATACCCTGGGTCATAACTTGATTGTGCTAGCAAGTTCTTGAATGGTAGGGACAATTTTTCTGGTGTTTTCTGATTACGCTTCCATTCACTCATCCTGAATGCATTTCATTAATAAATTTATGAATCTAACCGCAATATATATAACATTAATAAACATAATCTAACATGAATCCAAATATAATATATATCAAACCAAATTTAAAATAAATCATACTAATCAAACATAAATCAAACGAAATAACCTTAATCCAAATGTAATATAACTTAAATCAAACACAATAATCTAATCCAAAATATATGAAACAAATTATAACCTAATCAAAACATATATCAAACAAAATATAATCTAAACTAACCAAAATAAAACGGAAAACTAACCAATAAAAAACGTAAATCTAACCATATAACCAAACGAAGAATCTAACATAATCAAATAAAACAAAATCTAACCTGGAACTGGCGGGGGCGGTAATGAAAGGCGTGAAGAAGGCGGGGTTCGGTCGGCGGCGCGTGCAGAAGGAGGAATCGGAGCGAGAGAGGGAGAGGGAGAGGGGAAAAGAAATTGACGGAATAAAGAAGAGACATAGGGTTTTTTATTTAAAATGTCCATTACTTAAAGTTTTCATATAACTTTTGATTTTGACCCTTCCAATTATTTTAAAATAGAGAAAAGCGAAGGATTTCCAATAAACCTCCGCAATTACCAATTTGGGGAAAGTTAAAACCAAAGGTTTTCCAATAAACCTTCGGTTTTGACCTTTCCCAACACTTAGAATTATTTTTAATTTTTTTGGGAAGGGTCAAAACCGAAGGTTTATTAGGAAACCTTCGCAATTACCAATTTGGGAAAAGTTAAAACCGAAGGTTTTCTAATAAACCTTCAGTTTTGACCCTTCACAATACTTAAAATTATTTTTGATTTTTTTTGGGAAGGGTCAAAACCTAAGGTTTATTAGAAAACCTTCGCAATTACCAATTTGGGGAAAGTTAAAGGCGAAGGTTTTCTAATAAACCTTTGGTTTTGATCCTTCCAAACACTTATAATTAGTTTTAATTTTTTGGGGAAGGGTCAAAACCGAATGTTTATTAGAAAAACCTTTGCAAATACCAATTTAGGAAAAGTTAAAACCGAGGGTTTTCTAATAAATTTTTGGTTTTGACCCTTCCCAACACTTGAAATTATTTTTAATTCTTTTTGGGAAGGGTCAAAACCGAAGGTTTATTAGAAAACCTTCACAATTACCAATTTGAGGAAAGTTAAAACCGAAGGTTTATTAGAAAACCTTCGATTTTGACTTCTAATTTTTAATTTTTTTTGAAGGTCAAAACTGAACGTTTATTAGAAAACCTTCACAATTACCAATTTGGGAAAGTTAAAACCGAAGGTTTTATAATAAATCTTCGGTTTTGACCCTTCCCAACATTTAAAATTATTTTAAATTTTTTTTGGGAAGGTGAAAACCAAAGGTTTATTAGAAAACCTTTGCAATTACCAATTTGGGAAAAGTTAAAACCGAAGGTTTTATAATAAATCTTCGGTTTTGACCATTCCCAACATTTAGAATTATTTTTAATTTTTTTTGTGAAGGGTCAAAACCGAAGGTTTATTAGAAAACCTTTTCAATTACCAATTTGGGGAAAGTTAAAACCGAAGGTTTTATAATAAACCTTCGGTTTTGACCCTTTCCAAAACTTAGAATTATTTTTAATTTTTTTTGGGAATGGTCAAAACCGAAAGTTTATTAGAAAACCTTCGCAATTACCAATTTGAGGAAAGTTACAACCAAAGGTTTTCTAATAAACCTTCGGTTTTGATCCTTCCCAACACTTATAATTATTTTTAATATTCTTAAGTTATGTCCATGTAATGAACGATGGCCTTGGGCTTGTGATCGACATATGTTATGGTGGGATAGAAGGAATGAAGGGTTTTCCTTTTAAACAAACTTTAGCTCGGTCCATATTCTTCCTGATTTTTATCAATTGAACATGCTCGGTGAATATTTTTGATGAGGGCTCATAACAATATTTGTCATTTAAATTTTCGATCATTAGATCGACTTGAGAATATTCTAAGGGCGTAATATTAATTTCAGTAAAAACTACTCGCTATCGGTTTATAAAATACTAGTATGTTTCTTTCTCGCCTTGTTTAACGTACTTGAGGTTCATCTGAGTCAAGATATATTCATGGACTATAGCTCCCTCCATCTTCAATTGAATGCAAGGTACCCATTTCATACTCATTTATTACGGACCACCTCACGTGGGTAGTTGGTTGAACTACATGGCCTACTTGGTACCAAAAGTTATGGCTTAGAGAATTAGAGCTGGTCACATATTAACTCTTTGACTAGTGTTTTGTTCAAGCAAAGCCTTGTTTTGAAATGTCATCATGCTTAGGATGCCAAATCAAATTTCAGGTTGAACAAAATTATAGAGAGTCTTCTTACCTTTCAACTCAACTGGAATCACTAAAAAATGTTACGAATTAAGACCTATGGAATTTTTATATAAAAATATGTGTCAAGGTCAAACTTCATGATGAACACCTCTCATTATTTTCAAGTGTCATAAAAATTCAAAATTCCAATAGATTATAGAGGACTCATGTAGCTTTCTAACCTAATTTGAATCACTATGAAAAGATTAAGAATTGAGCCCTAGGGAGTTTTTAGTGAAGGTTGTTATTTTGTCATTTTTCCAGAATTTTTAACATTTTTTTAAATAATCCAAATGTTCTTCATGTTCTTGGCAAAACCCAAAATTCAACGAGTCTTTGTTGAAGATAGGTGACCGAAGCTGCATGGAAGATGATGACGTGGTGCTTTTGAAAATTATATTTTCATGTAAAATTTTTATTTTCCCGCCATTGTTTTTTTTTTTGAATTCTTTCTTAGACCCTAAAAGTGTTTTTTCTGAAAAATAAAAGAAACGATATTATAGTCAATCATTAATATTTTCGATACTCTAGCCATCATGAACATGTTAGTTTTTGCAAATTTTGCGTTTTATGTAAACATTGTAGTTAATTTAAAAAATAGCTATCAAGAGGATTTTTTGTCGAAAATGTCCAATAACAATATTATACTCAAAGTTCAACATTTTACAACCACTCGTTGTGGAAGTGTCACCATGTTAGAATTCTGAATATGTTTGAATTAGTTGCATTTGGATCAACAGAAGAGGGTCCAAATGGGCCAATTTACGAATTAATTATTAATTTCTAATCTTCCTATCAATGAATAAAGTATGAACATAATGTTAGATCGGATATATTTATTTTAATCATTTTGGTGTAAAAATGGTGAGTTTACACTGGTATTTTTTCGGTCATTTGGATGTTCATTAATAATATTTCAACCATTTCAGAGATTGATCATGTCTCCTTTTGTACGGAACTTTCTTTTTCGGTTTCGGTCATTTGACGACTTAGTGAACCTTCTAGTTTTGGGATCACGTTCTCGAAGAGCCGTCTTTAGAGGTCTTAGAGATGAGAAGTATGAGAGTATAATACCTCAAGTGACATGCACATAATGGATATATAAACACATGTCCTTAAGTGAGTGAACACCATTTTTCCCATTCTATTTTCTTTTAATTTGAACAAATACCCCTATTTATGAAATAAGATTTTCTTTTTTGTTTCTTGTTCGAAAGTCATATTATATTTGAAAATTTTCACTTTGACTATAGTGAACACATATTTAAAAATATAATAGTAAAATAACATGTTTTTTCACATAGTTTATGGTTTTACAATTATTGAGTCTTGGGTGCTGTAATATGGATTTTATTTCTAGGTCATATCATAAGAGAGTGTTACTTATTAACAGTGGAAAAGGAGTTTAATACCGCCGTAAATTAGAATAATCAACTCAATTGGAATTTCTTCCTATCTCCAAAATGCATACGTTTTGTATGAAAGCTCACTATGAGAGAGAATGATCGATCCCGTGTTTCTAAGTCTAACACTCGAATCATCGCTCGGATATAACATATCTCCATCCTATTTGGTGAATATTTACACATATTTCAATATATGTGTAAAGAGTATCATGCAATACATTTTTACGAATCTTTAAGCAAATAGGGTGTGTGTTCCCGTTTCAAATAAGACTCACATAAATCAATTAGACAAGTTATTGTTTTCTCTTACATTTTTCTTACGTATAAAATAATTAAAAACATTCTGAATTACCAACAAATTATTTCAAGTTAATCATCATACATCCCCAAATAAGATGTAGCCCTTCAATTTTTCTTGGCACTCTAATTATTAAAATTATAATTTCAAAGTCTGTCTATTAATTCCAGACTTGATTTTAGAAAATATTTTAATTAAATCGAGAAATTTGAATTTTGAATGTAAAGTCACTACCATTTGGTGAACCTACATATCAAAATGTAAAACGAGTGTCATGATTCTCCATATAGAGTCCTTCAATAACAAGATAAAAGGTCTCTTTAAAGTTAAATTCTTTCTTTCGAGAATAGCCTGTTTTCTACCAGACAATACTTATATTTGTCAACATTACCCTTTAAATCCCGATTGGTTTAAAAACTATTTACAAGTAACATTTTTCTTTTGATAATGATACAAGTTCCCAAAACATTAATGTCTTACATAGACTTATACTATTCGTTTATTACATTAATCCACTTTTTAAAATTAGTATCTTTCATCACATTTTGAAAGTTTTCAAGGTTAATTTAAGGTGAACCTTATCGAAATCTCCCTAAGCAAATCTTATGACCAACTTAACAAGAGTGGTTAGGAGAGAAAAACCTAAAGGATCTGCAAAATTTATGATCGGCACAATCGACATGATTTCCACAACAACGTTCGGCAACGTTCGCGCGAAATTTAATCGATTGATTTGGTAGTCGGTTATGGGAAACATGGTCAGAGTCTCGATCATCAACATGTCTAGCGCATTCGGTACATTGGGTTAAATCATATTGGGTTATAAGTTGCGAAATCATTAAAACATTGGATAGGGTTTAAACAAGGTCGGGAAAAGGGTTGCAAAGTCTTTGTCTACGATCGGTTGAGGTTGGTCGTGGTTTGGTTCTTATTCTATTTCATTGAGTATTTAGGTATTTTATATTACTTTGTTCTGTATCTACTCTATTTGGTGCATAATTCTATTCTTTTACAATAATGGAAAGAAAGAAAAGCAACAAGGCTAAGGAAATAAAAGAATTTATTCTTGAAGGTATAAAAGAGGTTTCTGAAAATGAAATTAACAGGATAGGCAAAGAAATTGTACACGAAAAAGTATAGGAAAATAAAAAAGGTAAAGAACCAGTTTGTTGTTTAAAATATTGGTAAAACTAAAACAGAAAATAAGTGAAAATTAAGAAATATGTAAGGTTGGGTATAATGAAAGAGTTAATCTCTTTGGCTTAAAAATCAAATCACAAAGCTAATGATGCATGCAAATAAATGAGAGATTATGCTCAACGAAGAGAAAATAGAGCAAACAACCGTCCAATTAAATATACACTATCTTCAAGATTTTAACCCACTAAAGAAGGAAGAATACGAAAAGATAGAAAATTAGTCAGTGAAAACAATGAGGGAGTTAATGAAGTCCCCAAAATCAAATACCTATATTATCAGGAGCAATTCCATCAGGAAGGTAAATGAAGTCTGGGAAAAAATACAAAAAAGAATGTAGAGGGTCATGCATACAAATGTACAATCTACTTGGGTGAGTTTCAAACAAAAGTCGAGATTCTAAACTCTTCTTTTGAATTTAAATTGCCCCCTAAAGTGGAGGTGAAATGCGTCAAAGAATGTGAAGATGTAGTTGTTGGGAACTACATAAGAATGAACCGTGTATCTTTTATAGTCATCAAGGAAGTACTAATGAAAGTATGGGAGCAGAAGGGACTAGATAAGCTTTCAACAAACATCCATAATCTCTATTTTCTCCAATTCAAAAAGGGAACAAATTTGGATGATATTTTAAAAATTGGACATACTTATATTGAATATAACTATATGAAGTTGGAGAGATAATGTGAAGAATTGAGTCTTCTAAGTAAGTCAAAGGAAACAACCCAAATATGGTTCAAGCTTAGGAACATCCCAACACACATGTATAATACATAAGCTCTAAGTCACTTTGTTAGTGTATTAGGGAAACCACTATATATTGACTCAATTATAGATGGAAGAGAGCACCATACTTTTGCTATAATAAATATTGGAGTGCATTCTCAAAGTAAATTACCAAAGAATATGATAATTATTGATAGAAAGGGAAATCTCACAGTAATGGAAATCTCATATGAATGGATACCAAACGTGTGTGTTTTCTGTAATAATTTCCAACATGCTAGTACTAAATGTGCAAAATCAATTGAGGAATAGTAGAAAATACTGAAAGTCTAGGAAGTAGAAAATTAGAAAAATGAAACAGAAGAATCAATAACGGAAGAGCATATTGTGAAAGTTAAAGATAATGATAAATAAGAAAAAAATGAGAAAAATGAAGAGAAAGAAAACAAGGAAGAATCAGAGAAGGAAGAAACAATGAAATTGAAAAAATAGAGGATGCTGAGAAGTTCAATTTGAAGACAAACAACAGAAACAAACAAAATAAGAAATTGTAATCTTTGTTTGTACTTTTATTTGATTGCTACTATTTAGAAACTCTAAAGTCGTTTGTTTGTCATCTTATAATTAGGGGTGAGCAAACGGGTAAACTCAACCCGTATTATTCAACCCATATTCAACCCAAATTAAATTTACCCAACCCATATTATTTACTAATATGGGTTGGGTATGGGTTGGGTAACCCAAATTATTATTTTTTTATTTTTTATTTAATATGTATTTGACTCATTTAACACATTTTAATACATTTAACACGTTTTGACATTTTAACACGTTTTCCACATTTTTTACGTTTTTGGCACGTTTAACATGTTTTATTACGTTTTTGACACGTTTCTTTACGTTTTTGACACGTTTAAAACGTTTTTGACACGTTTAACACATTTTTGACACGTTTAACACGTTTTTGGCACGTTTAACACATTTTTGACACGTTTAACATGTTTTTCATATTTTTGGTATGTTTAACACAATTAACACGTTTTGATACGTTTTACACGATGACGACACATTTAACATATTTTGACATGTTTTTCACGTTTTAAGCACGTTTAACATGTTTTTCACGTTTCTCACATTCTTGACACGTTTAACACGTTTTTAACATTAATAACATATTTTCACACGTTTTTCACATTTTTCCCATTTTTCTCATTTTTGGCACGTTTAACACATTTTGACATATTTGTCACGTTTTTAGCACGTTTAACACGTTTAATATGTTTTTTCATGTTTTTCACATTTTTGACACGTTTAACACGTTTTAAACATTTTTAAACACATTTTCACACGGTTTTCACGTTTAACACGTTTAACACGATTGGCACGTTTTGACACGTTTAACACGTTTTTGACACGTTTAACATTTTTTCATATTTTTGACACGTTTAATACATTTTTTACATATTTAATATGCCAAACGTGAAAAACGTGCTAAATGTGCTAAAAACGTGAAAACGTATTAAATGTGCCAAAAACGTGAAAACGTGCTAAAATGTCAAAAACATGCCAAAAACGTATTAAACGTGCAAAAAACGTGAAAAACGTGCAAAAACGTGAAAAACATGTTAAATGTACCAAAACATGTTAAATGTGCTAAAAATATGTTAAATGAGCCAAAAACATATTAAATGTGTTCAACATGTCAAAAACGTGTTAAACGTGCCAAAATGGGAAAAACATATTAACACGTGAAAAACGTGTCAAATATGTCAAAAACGTGTTAATAACGCCAAAAACGTGAAAAACATGTTAAACGTGTGAAAAACGTGTTAAACATGTGAAAAACATATTAAACGTGTGAAAAACGTGTTAAACATATTGAAATGTCAAAAACGTGTTAAACGTACCAAAAACGTGAAAACTATGTTAACGTGCTAAAAACGTGAAAACCGTGTTAACGCGTTAAATATGTAAAAAACGTGTTTAAAGTGCCAAAACGTGAAAAACGTGTTAAACTTGTCAAAAACGTGTTAAATATGTCAAAAACATGTTAAACGTGACAAAAACGTGAAAATGCGTTGTTAGTGTGAAAACGTGTTAAACATGTCAAAAACGTGTTAAACGTGCCAATAACGTGAAAATGTGCCAAAAACGTGAAAACGTGCCAAAAACGTGAAAACGTGCTAAAAACGTGTTAAACGTGCCAAAAACGTGAAAACGTGCCAAAAACGTGAAACGTGTTAAACAAGTGAAAACGTGTTATAAGTGTGAAAATGTGTTAAAAATATTAAAAACGTGTGAAAACGTGTTATAAGTGTGAAAACGTGTTAAACGTATGAAAAACGTGTTAAACGTGTGAAAAACGTGTTCGACTTAAAGTTGGAAGATGATTAGTTTATATTTGATTAATAATAGAGAATTAAATTAAATTTATATAATTTGGGTAATTTGGGTAACCCTAACCCAACCCAAATTAAATCTAACCCATACTCAACCCAATCCATACTCAACCCAACCCGAATTAATATTTTGGGTTTGGGTTAGGGTTGGGTTTGGGTAAACTCAAATTATGCTCACCCCTACTTATAATCAAAGCTAGGGTTTCTCTAGTTTTTATTTCTGACCTTCTCACTTTTTAATTTTTTTAATGAAATAAAGATAAGTCGTTTTCCAAAAAAAAACTTTTAAGGTAATTTTTTATTATGCAACCACTAACCTCATTCTCGTAAAGAAAAATACTTGAGTTGAGGTTGTTGAGTTTGTACTTCATAAATTTGATCAATAATCTCTTGTTACTTTTGATTTTGAACTTGATCATCAATATGAATAAAATCATTTTCAATGCCAAAAAAAACATTTGGGATATGAACCATGTCTTCCTCAATAGAAATTATTGAAATTAAATCATCTTTAAAGACAAATTCATTTATACCCTCAAACTCAATATCCTAAACAACATTACAATCCGGTCTAAATAATTATGTTCAACTTGGTATCATAAAATTTATAGCCCATTAATCGCTCAGAATATCTAATAAAGTTTCTCCTTATATTTATAAACTAAATTGAAATAATTATTTATTAAATCTCAAACATACCTAATGCAACATGAATATCAAGTCTTTAGACAATAATATTAATTACCGATAGTATTTGTTGTAAATTTGTAATGACCAAATATTAATAATAAGAGATGTTAAATAATCAATATATCTTAAATAAATTAATTATTCACATAAATAAGACTTAATATTTATTACATGTTTACCATTACAAATATTTATGTATTTAAGTCAATTAATTATCATCCATTTGGCCTTAAAGATATAATTACATGAATTACACAATACCACCGTACTGAATTTTTTTGAATCAATTTCAACCGACATTATCATGAATTATGTATGATTATTTACTGATTATTTGTATCAATTAATACCATCCAAATAATGAACAATAATAAAATTAATTTAAATTACACCATAAATATATATATATATATATATATATATATATATATATATATATATATATATATTGTCTTTTAAATGCGTAAGCCTATCTAAATTTATAATCTCTAAATCTTCTTTTTCTTAAGATTGGAATAGATCTTCCATTGGATGAATACACTAATTAACTTTCTCCCTTTTGATGGGAGATAAGGGAAATGACTGTACACTAATTTGGGACCATTATTTTACAAAATAACCAGCACTGTGGTAATTATTTGGTTTGGTTTAGAGACGATTATTCTTACAAAATAACTATTTAATTATCTTCATTTTATATTTATGACCCTACACCAATTAGCCAAAAATTTGATTTTACGTTATATCATATTATATTGATTTTTATAAAAACGAAATTTACACAATTATTTATTATACTAGTAACCAACAAATTCTAACATGTGGTTGTTCAATACTTGTTGAATGAATTTCATACTGTATCCCGTCATTCAAAAGTCAGATACTGTAATTTCAAATTTTCGGTTTTATATAATCATTTGAAATCTTCGAAATGTAATTGATGATTTAAGGTTGTAAATCTGTTTGTATATACTTTATTTGCGATTTATAAAACATTGAAACAAAATTAATTGTTTATATAAAAAATGCTTAAAATTAAATTATTTGAAATTGGATATATTTTGTGAATTCTTATTTATGATGCAATTGAAGATTGAAATTTTGTTAGTTGATCATTGAATGATATAAAATGATTTTGGTGGTTCAATGTGATGTATTTAACCCTTTAACTTAATTTTGAGATTTGGAATTTTTAAATAATATTTTATTTTTAAATAAACCTAGCTTGATTAGAATCTTTGGCATGGATTGATGTTGAAAGTGGCATGGTAGAATAAAATAAATATTTTTATTCTGTTTTTATGTTTTTGCATAAAATAAAACAATTGAAAAAGTAAATTTCGAAAAAAGAAATTATAAAAGTGAATAAATGATGAATAATGAGTCTAGACAATTACCACATTGAAAATGAGAGAATCTTCAAGTGCCAATGTAAACATAAATGGTGAAGAAAAATGCTTTTTGTTCCGCATAAAAGAAAAGAAGAATATTCAAATGTCCATGCAACTATAAATAAATTGGCCAGGGTAGAATAAAAGAATATTAAGTTACGATATTTTTCTGATTTTTTTTTTTCAGAAAATTTATATAAAACTAAAAAAAACATTTCAACTAAATCAATTGTCGTGGCATGCATTTTTCTTAAACTTGGACATAGGTTTTCCTTAAACAATGTTCATACAAACTTTGTCTAAGTGGACATTATGTAGATACTAGATTTTTATACACCAAATTTATAATTTTAAAAGATTATCCTATAAATTTATTTTTTTAAATCTATACCGAGGCTTATCGCACGTGATTAAAAATAAAATTGTTGTATTGAAAACGAAGTCCAATTTAATTAAAGTCCAGAAATTTTTGAATAAAATAAAAATGAGTAAAATTATAAATATATATTAATATATATAATAAGTAAGATGCTAAATATAAATAACTGGCTTTGATAATTTATTCTAAACAATAAAAAAGGGAGAAATTATTAAATTAAAGTTGTTAATTAACTTAGGATAATTAATCAACATTATAAAATTATTAAGTTTTGAATATTTAGTTTAAATAATTAAAAAGGGAGAAATTGTTAAGTTAAAGTCTTTGATTAATTTTCAATATATAAATAAGACTAAGTTGTGTTATTGACTACGTGTAGGATCAAAGTGAAGAAAATCGAAACGGAAAGTTGTCCGGTAGTTGATCAAATTCAATATTTGATCAACTTCGGTTTTATACAGATGCACTTTCGATTTTATATCGAGGTCGATTTTATATCGAGATCGGTATTATGTCAAGTTTGGTATTTTATAAGGAGTGCTTCTGGTTTTATATGACTTCAGTATTTTATATTGAAGCGCGTCCGGTTTTATATCGAGAACGGTTTTATATCGAGATCGGTAATATGACAAGTTCGGTATTTTATAAAGAGCGCTTCTGGTTTTATATGACTTCGATATTATTGTAGCGCGTAAGGTTTTATATCAACTTCGGTATTATATCAGCCTTTCGGTATTATATTAGGACGCTTCCGATTTTTACAAGAGTTCGGCTTTATGAAGTGTTTCGGTACTTAATCAAATTCGATATTTGATCAAGCATCCGGTATTGGCGGTCTGTCACTGAAGCTGAGCTAATCCTATAGAAGACTGTCACGTGCCAAAGTAATTTAAATTCCATGTTATTTAAGTTCCCAATACACCAAGATCCCATTAATGATATTCGACGCAATATCTCCATCTAGTATATCCACGATCAAAAGCGCATATTCTCTGATGTACTATTCTGGCACTCAACCAACCAAATTAGGACAGGTGTCCTCTAACACAAATGTGTTCGTATCCTTTTGCCTATTTAAGGAGAAGATGAAGGAAAATTTGCAATAAGCTTTTCACCTGATCATCATCTATTTTGAGCTCTCGATTTTTCACTACATTCACAAGCGCTCAAGCTTTCAAGTTCTAAGAGTTTAAAAGTTTTCTAGATTGTTAAAGTTGTATTACATATTATTTATTTTGTGTGAGTTTTCAGTATTTTAAGTTGACATAATTTGTTTATGTTCAACAGAGTATTGTGTGCTAGGAGTTCGGAAACAGGAAGTGTCTAAGTCCTGGTTGTCTGAACGGGTTTGTGTACGCAGTGTAATCAAACCACATCTTCTAGTGGAATCTTTCTCAAGGTTGAGAAGAAGGGGTGACGTAAGAGAGTTTTCTCCGAACATCCATAAACATCTTTTTGTTCTTTACTTTCACCGTTATCCTACTCTTTATCTACCGCTTCAAGTGTAAACAAACTGTTCCGCACTTGACTCCGTGTTCACCATGTCTTTCACTAACCGTATTGATGTGTATGTTGATTGCAAGATCCGTATGCAGGTGTATCTGGCATCTCAAGATGACAATATGTGGTATGTTATCACTGATGGCCCGATAAAGATTGAAAATAAAAGATGCGAGTAGAGAACTGAAGATAAAAGAAAGAACAATCTTAATAACTTGGCCAAGAACTCTCTGTACAAAACTCTTGACAAGAAAATGTTTGCAAAAATCAGAGCATGTTCCACCGCCAAGGAGATATGGGAGAAGATTATTCAACTTTGTGAGGGCAACAAATAAACTAGAGAGAATAAGCTCAGGGTTTCTACTCAAAAGTTCGATATCATCAAGATGCGCCTAGGGAGTCGATGAACGAGTTTGATGAACACTTCACTAGCATTTTCATTAAACTTTCCACTCTAGGAAAGGTCTATGGCAATAAAGAAATTATCGTCAAGGCGTTGAATTCTCTTCCTAGTGTTTGGGACATTAAGACAACGATGATGATAAAGTCTAGAAACCTCCATAAGATGGAGCTGCAGGACATGTTTACCGATCTGAAAGCCCATGAGTTCGAGATGAACTCAAGGAATGAAGACGAACTCTCATCCTCAACTGTGACTCAGGCGTTGGTGTCCTCTGTAGAGCCAACAGTTCCCTCACCCATCAAGTCAACTGAGTAGTTTAGTGAAGATGCGATGGCACTACTTGTCAAAAAGTTTGGCAAATTCATGAGGAAGAATCAACCCAAACCTTCTTTTAACAAAAATAACAAATCTAATGATCACAAGGCTAACGTCCGTTGTTTTAACTATGACACTTTATTTCACTACAAGTCGGAATTGTCGGAAGCCAAGGAGAGATGACAAAAATCCAGTTGATTAGAAGCACAAGAAGGATCAGAAAGCAATGTTTGTAGAGGAAAGCGAAAGCAAATGGGCCCGAAGTGATTCAGACTCTAATTCCTCAAGTGATAGTGATGTTGAAAAAGTCAAGTGCTTCATGGACAATGATGAAAAGGTATTTGATTTTTCCTCTGAAGAGTTCACTCGAGATGACTTGTTTACTGCACTCAATGACATGGTCATTGAGTACAAGAAATTTTATAATCTCGTTTCAACTCAACCAGACAATCTAACTGGTAAAACAAATGAACTATACTCTGAGAATTATAAACTCAAGGAGACAGTTCAAATATTGACCAAAGAATACGATATAGCCAACTATGTGATCGTTGCATGGACAAAGTCTGGGGATGTGGTCAATCAGATGACGACTCAACTGAGGCTTGCCAACTGCAAATTTGGTCTAAGATATGACAATAGCAACCCAGACAAGTTATAAAAGAAGTTGAAAGCCAAGAAAGACAAACTTCCTCTTATAAGTTTTGTCAAGGGTACCTCAACTGAAAATCAAGAGAAACATGATGCAGATGAGTCAGAAACTAAAAAGGAACTAAAATATGTTAGATTCTTCACAACATTCATAATTATTCAAAAAAACTTCCTCTTATAAGTTCTAATAAACCTTCGGTTTTGATCCTTCCCAACACTTATAATTATTTTAATTTTTTTAGAAATGTTTAAAACCGAAGGTTTATTGGAAAACCTTCGCAATTACCCTTCCTTAGAATTTTTTCTATTTTTTTTATAAGGGTATAAATCGAAAACATTCATAAACCACATTCATAAAACCAAAGATAATTATAATTCATAATTCTAAACTATAGTCAAAACACACCAAAATATGTTATCAGTCGAACGAAAATGTTTACAAATAATTATTCAAAAAAACTTTAATATACTTAATAGTTGGGGGGAGGAGGGGGTGGTTGATTCTGCCTCATGAAGAATTCAACTTGTTGTTCAAGTTATCCAATTTTTGAGCCATTTTCTCCTTGTCCACTTTAATTTCAGTAAGCAATTGAGCTCTTTCCGCATCCCTCAATTGAATTTTCTCCAATGCTAACGCTATGTATTTCGCATCCTCCTCACGTTTAACATCAGTAGTAGTCATTGGGTCCGTCGCGACAGACCCTGGGTCATAACTTGATTGTGCTAGCAAATTCTGGAATGGCAGGAACAGTTTCTCTAGTATTTTCCGAATACCCTTCCATTCACTCATCCTAAATGCATTTCATTAATAAATTTATGAATCTAACCACAATATATATAACATTAATAAAACTAATCTAACATGATTCCAAATATAATATATATCAAACCAAATTTAACATAAATCATACTAATCAAACATAAATCAAACGAAATAACCTTAATCCAATTGTAATATAACTTAAATCAAACACAATAACCTAATACAAAATATATTAAAAAAATTATAACCTAATCCAAACATATATCAAACAAAATATAATCTAAACTAACCTAAATAAAATGTAAATCTAACCAATAACAAACCTAAATCAAACCATATAATCAAACGAACAATCTAACATAACCAAATAAAACAAATCTAACTTGGAATTGGCGGGGGCAACAGTGGAAGGCGAGAAGAAGGCAAGGTTCGGTCAGCGGCGCAGGCGGAAGGAGGAATCAGAGAGAGAGAGGGAGAGGGGAAAAGAAATAAGTAGAATGAAGAAGAGACGTATGGTTTTTTATTTAAAAAGGTCATTACATAAAGTTTTCATATAACTTTTGGTTTTGACCCTTCAAATTATTTTAAAATAGAGAAAACTGAAAGTTTTCCAATAAACCTTCGCAATTACCAATTTGGGGAAAGTTAAAACCGAAGTTCTTCTAATAAACCTTCGGTTTTGACCATTCCCAACACTTAGAATTTTTTTTAATTTTTTTTAGAAGGGTTAAAATCGAAGGTTTATTAGAAACCTTCGTAGTTACTAATTTGGGGAAAGTTAAAACCGAAGGTTTTCTAATAAACCTTCGGTTTTGACCACTCCCAACACTTAGAATTATTTTTAATTTTTTTTGGAAGGGTAAAGTCGAAGGTTTATTAGAAAACCTTCGCAATTATCAATTTGGGGAAAGTTAAAACTGAAGGTTTTATAAAAAAAAACATTCGGTTTTGACCATTCCCAACACTTAGAATTTTTTTTAAATTTTTTTGGGAAGGGTCAAAACCGAAGGTTTATTAGAAAACCTTTACAATTACCAATTTGGGAAAAGTTAAAACCGAAGGTTTTCTAATTAACCTTGTGTTTATTAGAAAATATTCGGTAAACCCTCATATCACCAAAAGTTTTACACACCTCTTGGAATTTTTTTAATTAATGAAAGTTTTCTTCCTCTCGGTATTGTTACCGAGAGTTTTCTATAACTCTCGGTAAACTTTGTCGGTAAGGATCCCATTTTTACTAGTGGTAGGAGCGACTTGTGGAATAGTATTGAGACCGATGTCTCATTTTCCGAGGCTATTCTTGACCTCAAAAGTTAATGTCGTTTATACACGTTTTTTATTAGTTCCCGTAGAAAAAACGTCTTCTTTCTATTTTTTTCTTTAGAATGTTCCGTCTTTAAGAGCGGTTTGCACATCGATAATTATCCACTTGTGTTCCTTCTTAGAGGGCATGTGATACGTTGATTTTGGATGGTAGGTCCAACCTGAGTGTTGATTTAAAGAAGAATATTTTCCACTTTGTTGCTTAAACTTTGTTAGAGAACCTCTTGACTTACCTTCCTCTTAAATCTTGTAAAGATAAGCGAAAAAACTATTCTTTCCAAAGTTGGTCTCATCTTAAAATGAGATGAGAAACCGAAAATAGTGTTCTCTAGCATAACCCTTTTAGATTGCCCCGTGCATATTTTAAATCGACCGCGTTTGTGGACTAACCAGTCTAATTTACCTTAGAGTCGCCACCTTAATTTTCTTATCAAAGAAACTAAGGGAAAAAAAATTAAAGTATTCATTTTAAGGGTTCGTGCTTGGTTAGGTTATGAAAAGGACTTCGATGCTATGGCTCACATGCTCGTCTTAAATGGAAGGTCTATACTCTTAATGAATTGGTCATTAGATATTGTGAAGAATTGTTACACTTGTGTTTTGAGATCAAAACACTTTTGATCTTGTGAGTAGCGTAACCTATGTATAAAGGCTAGACTTATTCCTTTCTTAGAAGTGAGTGTAGAGGTTTATTACAATTAGACAAGATTAAAATAAAAGTTCCATGAACGTTTACCGATAAAAAATGATGGCACAAACGAGAACTGGAAAATTCACAATATTTTTGATGAGGGACCTGTTATCATATTCTCGTGGAGAATAATTTTAGAAATGTTTATGAATTTTTATCCAAAGTTTTGGAGTCACGGAGCACCATTTATTACATCACAAAATTAATATTTCAATAAATATTTTGAAAATTCTTAATATTTTTGGAAACACGTAGAATTTCGTTTAGAATTTTCAGAGTTATAAAACTCTAATTATGACACTAAAAAGAAAAAACATTTTTCAAAATGTGTCCCAAAAATTCTGAATGTCAAAAATATTTTTGGGGAAGGGTCAAAACCGAAAGTTTATTAGAAAATCTTCGCAATTACCAATTTGGAAAAAGTTAAAACCGAAGGTTTCTAGTAAACCTTCAGTTTTGACCCTCCTAACACTTAAATTATTTTAAATTTTTTTGGGGGAGGGTCAAAACCTAAGGTTTATTAGAAAACCTTCGCAATTACCAATTTTGGGAAAGTTAAAGCCGAAGGTTTTCTAATAAACCTTTGGTTTTGATCCTTCCCAACACTTATAATTATTTTTAATTTTTTTAGGAAGGGTCAAAACCGAAGGTTTATTAGAAAACCTTTGCAATTACCAAATTGGGAAAAGTTAAAACCGAAGGTTTTCTAAAAAAAACTTTGGTTTTGACCCTTCCTAACACTTAGAATTATTTTTAATTTTTTTGGGAAGGGTCAAAACCGAAGGTTTATTAGAAAACTTTCACAATTACCAATTTGGGGAAAGTTAAAACCGAAGGTTTTCTAATAAACCGTCGATTTTGACCCTTTCCAACATTTAGAATTATTTTTAATTTTTTTTGGGAAGGTCAAAACTGAAGGTTTATTAGAAAACCTTCGCAATTACCAATTTTGGAAAGTTAAAACCGAAGGTTTTATAATAAATCTTCGGTTTTGACCCTTCCCAACATTTAGAATTATTTCTAATTTTTTTTGTGAAGGTCAAAACCGAAGGTTTATTAGAAAACCTTTGCAATTATCAATTTGGGGAAAGTTAAAACCGAAGGTTTTATAATAAACCTTCGGTTTTGACCCTTCCCAAAACTTAGAATTATTTTTAAATTTTTTTGAGAATGGTCAAAACCGAAGGTTTATTAGAAAACCATCGCAATTACCAATTTGAGGAAAGTTAAAACCAAAGGTTTTTCTAATAAACCTTCGGTTTTGACACTTCACAACACTTAGAATTATTTTTAATTTTTTTTGGGAAGAGTCAAAATCTAAGGTTTATTAGAAAACCTTCGCAATTATCAATTTGGGGAAAGTTAAAATTAAAGGTTTTCTAATAAATCTTCGGTTTTGACCCTTCCGGACATTTAGAATTAATTTTTTTTAGGAAGGTCAAAATCGAAGGTTTATTCGAAAACTTTCGCAATTATCAAGTTGGGAAAGTTAAAACCGAAGGTTTTATATTAAATCTTGGGTTTTGACCCTTCCCAACATTTAGAATTATTTTTAATTTTTTTTAGGAATGTCAAAACCAAGGGTTTATTAGAAAACCTTCGCAATTACCAATTTGGGGAAAGTTAAAACCGAAGGTTTTATAATAAACTTCGGTTTTGAAAATTCCCAACACTTAGAATTTTTTTTAATTTTTTTTGGGAAGGGTCAAAACCGAAGGTTTATTAGAAAACCTTCGCAATTACCAATTTGGGGAAAGTTAAAACCAAAGGTTTTATAATTAACCTTGTGTTTATTAGAAAGCATTCGGTAAATCCTCATATCACCGAAAGTTTTACACACCTCTTGGAATTTTTTTAATTAACGAAAGTTTTCTTCCTCTCAATACCATTACCGAGAGTTTTCTATAACTCTCGGTAAAATTTGTCGGTAAAAATCCTTTTTTACTAGCGGTAGGAGCGACTTGTGGAATAGGATTAAAACCGATGACTCATTTTTCGAGGCTATTCTTGACTTCTGAAGTTAATGTCGTTGATACACGTTTTTTATTAGCTCCCGTAGGAAAAACGTCTTCTTTCTATTTTGTTTGCTTTGGAAGGCTCCGTCTTTAAGAGTAGTTTGCACATAGACAATTATCCACTCGTGTTCCATCTTACAGGGCATGTGATAAGTGGATTTTGGATGGTAGGTCCAACCTGAGTGTTGATTTAAAGAAAAACATTTTCCACTTTGTTGCTTAAACTTTGTTAGAGAACCTCTTGACTTATCTTCCTCTTAAATCATGTAAAGATAAGCGAGAAAACTATTCTTTCCAAAGTTAGTCTCGTCTTAATATGAAACGAGGAACCGAAAATAGAGTTCTCTAGCATAACCCTTTTAGATTGTCCCGTGCATATTTTAAATCGACCGCGTTTGTGGACTAATTAATCTAATTTACCTTAGAGTCTCCATCTTAATTTTCTTCTCAAAGTATTTAAGGAAAAAAAAATTAAAGTATTCGTCTTAAGGGTTCGTGCTTGGTTAGGTTATGAAAAGGGTCTCGATGTTATGGCTCACATGCTCGTCTTAAATGGAAGGTCTCTACTCCTAATGACTTGATCATTAGATATTGTGAAAGATTGTTACACTTGTGTTTTGAGATCAAAACACTTTTGATCTTGTGAGTAGCGTAACCTATGTATAAAGGGCTAGCCTTATTTCTTTCTTAGATATGAGTGTAGAGGTTTATTAGAATTCGACAAGATTAAAATAAAAGTCCCATGAACGTTTACCGAAAAAAATGAGGGCACAAACGAGAACTGGAAAATTCACGATATTCTTGATGAGGGATCTGTTTTAATATTCTCGTGGAGAATAATTTTAGAAATACGTCCGATTTTTGTCCAAAGTTTTGGAGCACGGAGCACCATTTATGACACCACAGAATGAATATTTCAATAAATATTTTTAAAATTCTAAATATTTTTGGAAACACGTAAAAATTTTGTTTAGAATTTTCAAAGTTATAAAATTCTAATTATAATACAAAAAGAAGAACATTTTTCAAAATGTGTCTACAAAATTCTGAAGGTCAAAAATATTTGTAAGAGACTGCAAAATTAATTTTCTGTTTTTTAAGTTATAAATTCAAGTTATTGCATCACAAAGTTAATTGATTTTTTAAATAGATCATAAAAATTATGATATTTTAATTTATTATTGTTGAAAATAATATTTTTAAACACCATGCGTTTTTTCAGATTTTTTAAAAATAATTTAAATATTCAAATCGATTAAAGAATGATATTTTTGAAAGAATGAACCAAACTTGACCAAAGAATTTATTATAATTTCAAAATTAAGACTTATGGTCAAAACTGGAGAAAGATGAAGTCTAGAGGCCTGTTTGAAAAGAGTTTGATAGTCTAAGTTCTAAAATTTTGAATATAATTAAAATTAAATTAAACTGGAACTTTGAAGGCAAAATTGGACCCTAAAAAACTTGAGGGGTCCAAATTTTTGAGGACTGGAAACTGGAGGACTCATATTACCTATTAACTGATTTTGTCATTTAGCTTGATGTCAATTTTGTAAATGTGGCATAATGTGGCTGGACATGAATGTTCATCCTTTTTTCGAACATTCGTCAACCGAGAGCGACTTTGAGCATGGGTTTGCACTGCTTGGTTGTAATGGAACAACAAGCACAGATCGAGTATTTAAATATTATATCCTACTCCTAGTTGTCGTTAGGTGGATCAAGTGGTTAATTAGATGAGTTTAAATTGTGGGAGTTTTCGAAAACTTGGGATTTAAGGTTATTGGGAAAATTGGACCTAGATATTGGGCTTCCTGGGCTAAAGTTGGGCCTGATCAATAAACATTTGTGAGACCCACAATTTTACCTTTGAAAAAATCACCACAATCCATCAAGTACACATGGAGTTATGAATTTATAAAGTTTTTGTTCCTTTTCGTTTTTCTTTAAATCAATTGAATTGAAAACCAACTTCAAATGTCTTTTCTGATCAAATCAGCTCGAGTTAGAAGCTGAATTTGATATCAAGGAGTACTCTTTCAATAATAAATTTATTAAATGATATGTACTATAGCTCTCTCAATTTTTAATTGAATGCAAACTTCCCATTTCAGATACATTTCAGTACAAGCGACCTCACGCCGTCTATGAGTTGAACTGTGTGGCCTACTTAATCTCATAATAAAGGTAAAAGAAATACCTTTCCAACAATAGGTAATAGACTCAAAATGGTTGACAACTGTCAAATGGATCAACACCAGGTTTTTGGATCAAAGCAAGTCAACATGGTGGTCAAAATGCTTAGCAAAATCAAGGACGTGATAAATGGGCACCAAAATTTGAATTTTGGCGTGGCCACATCATGGTCATCCTCAAGTAGTCGGTCACAAGTTTTCATCGGATTCTACGGATTCTTCATCAGATTCTAGAAACGTGAGGAAGGAACACATTGAAGGTGTTCTTCATTTTATCACTGAAAAAAAGAAAAAAAAGTAATATTGCAACATTTTCTTACAAAATTTTCATAAGGCACTATTGGGTCTTTGGGTCCAGCCCAATTATGCATTTAATAAAACAAGCAAAACCCTAAGAATGCTAATTACTCTATCATTTCTAGAGAGAGAAGCCATTCTGCAAAGAAAAGAAGAAACAGAGGAGAAGAAACAGAGGAAGAAGAAGAGAAGGAGGCAGTAGATCTCTTACATTTTCACCTTCAGGTTTCAATCTCTTGTTATCTTATATCCAGACTAGCTTAAGTCTAAATGAATCTGGTTTTCTCTGTTTGTATGCCTCAACTTTGGGTTTAAAGTTGAGAAGAACATTTGTATCTGTCTCTTGCTTATAGTGAAATTTGCTGGTTGGCCCCGTAGTTTTTTACCCTTCAGGTTGAGAGGGTTTTCCACGTAAATCTGGTGTTGTTTTGTTCTGTGCTTGATCTTCTGTTTTAGACTTGGATAACCTGTGCATTTACCCATCTCACATTGCTAGATTACAGTATAAAAGTAATCTTCATTTCAAAATTCCCAACAAGTGGTATCAGAGCTGTTAGGTTTATTTTGAAGAGTGCTTTTGTAGGTTGAGATGGAAGGCAATAGCACAATGATCAGGTTGACAAATAATAACTGGCAGATTTGGAAATCCAAGATGGAGGATATCCTTTACTGTAAAGACTTGTATGAGCCGGTTGAAGGAGATACTGCGAAGCCAAAAGATATGTCTGACAGTGATTGGACAAAATTGAACAGGAAAGCAGTTGGCACAATCAGACAGTGGCTTGATGATAGCGTGTACCACCATGTAACAAGTGAAAAGAGTGCACATGAGTTGTGGAAGAAGCTGGAGTCATTGTATGAGCAGAAAACAGCATGTAACAAAGCGTTTCTGATTCGAAAGTTAGTAAATCTGAAATTCAGAGAAGGTGCAGGTGTTGCTGAGCATTTAAATGAGTTCCAGAGCTTGATTAATCAATTGTCAGTGATGGAGATGACCTTAGAAGATGAGTTGCAAGCTTTATTGCTCTTGGGATCATTGCCCGACAGTTGGGAGACATTGGTTGTGACAGTCAGTAATGCAGCTCCGAATGGTGTTCTTACTATGAGTATAGTTACTAGCAGCTTGTTCAATGAGGAGACAAGAAGGAAGTCAACTAATACAAATAGTGCACAGGCCCTTGTCACAGAGAACAGGGGAAGAGCTGAATACCGACAACAATCAAGAGACCATAGCAAGTCCAGAGGCAGATCAAAATCTAAGGGAAGACAATGTTATCACTGTGGTAAAGAAGGTCACATGAAGAAAAATTGTAGAGCCTGGAAAAGACTACAAAATGAAGGCAAAAATCAGAAGAAAGATGATGAAAACAGAAATACCACAGCCATAGTAACTGCAGAGGATGTAGTTATTCTTTCTTGTGAAAAGGAACAATATCTACATGTAGAAGATCACCAAGGAGTTGAGTGGATAGTTGATACATGTGCTTGCTATCATGCTACACCGAATAAAGAGTTCTTCACCACGTACAAGGCTGGAGATCTTGGTACAGTGAAGATGGGTAATACTAGTCACTCAAGCATTGTGGGTATTGGTGACATTTATTTGCAGACAGAACAGGGGCATCAGTTAACACTGAAAGATGTGCGGCATATTCCTGATTTGCGTTTAAATTTGATATCAGGTGATGCATTGGACAAAGATGGATTCAAGCATTATCTTGGTGGTGGTGAATGGAAACTCAGCAAATGATCAATGATTGTAGCAAAAGGGAAGTCGTGGCACTCATTGTACAGAACGCATGTGAAGGTACTCAAAGATGATCTGAATGCAGTACAAGCTGAAAGCTCTCTAAATATGTGGCATCAACGCCTTGGCCACATGAGTGAGAAAGGGCTGCGAATTCTGGTGAGGAAGCTGCACATCCCTTTAACCAAAGATGAGGTTCTGGATCTATACGACTACTGCCCATTTGGTAAGCAACATCGAGTCTCTTTTAGTCAGACATCAGAAAGAAAACATAATGTGTTAGACTTGATTTATTCTGATGTGTGTGGTCCTTTTGAAGTGGAGTCATTGGGTGGCAATCGATATTTTTTAACATTTATTGATGATGCGTCTAGAAAGGTGTGGGTTTATTTTATGAGAACAAAAGACCAGGTATTCAATTACTTTCAAGAGTTCTATGTCATGGTAGAAAGAGAGACAGACAGTAAGCTGAAATGTCTTCGCTCTGATAACGGGGGAGAGTATACCTCCAACGAATTTAAAGCATACTATACCAAATATGGTATTCGACATGAGAAGACAGTGCCTGGAACTCCGCAGCACAATGGTGTGGCTGAGAGAATGAATCGCACCATTGTAGAAAAGGTGAGATGCATGCTGAAGATGGCAAAGTTGCCAAAACAGTTTTGGGGAGAAGCAGTTCGCACAGCCTGCTATCTCATAAACATGTCACCCTCTGTTCCTTTGAAGTTTGAAATACCAGAAAGTGTATGGTCTAAGAAGAATATTTCATACTCGCATCTAAGGGTGTTTGGATGCAAAGCATATGTGCATATTTCAAAGGAGCAAAAATCCAAGTTGGATGATAAAGCAATTCCATGTATTTTCCTTGGGTATGGAAATGAGGAATTGGGTACAGATTATGGGACCCAAAAAAGAAGAGAATTGTTAGATGCAGAGATGTTGTGTTCTTCGAGGGTCAGAATGGGATAAATCCAGAAATCATTGAGAAGTCAGAGAGGGTTGATGAGTCCATAGAACTCATACCAATACCTTCACATGTACAGTCAACAGTAACAAATGAAGATGAACAAAATGAAGAAGCCACTGTGGAAACCTCTGACCTGAATGGTAGTAATGATGATGAGACTGTTTATGGTGTTCCTGAGCAGGGGGAGCAACATCGTCAAGAGGAGCCAGAAGAGCCCCCATTAAGAAGGTCTGAGAGAGAGCACCAACCTTCTAAAAGGTACCCTTCTTCAGAGTATATATTATTGACAGAAGAAGGAGAGCCAAAAAGTTTTCAGGAGGCACAAGTTCATAAAGACAAAGCTAAGTGGCAGAATGCAATGAAAGATGAGATGAAGTCATTGCAAGAGATGGGCACATATGAGCTGGTGGAACTTCCTAAGGCCGAAAGGCATTGAGAAACAAATGGGTGTTCAAGCTAAAGAGAGATGAAAATGGAGAAATTATGAAGTACAAAGCTCGACTTGTTATAAAGGGTTTTGGACAGAAACAGGGCATCGACTTTGAGGAGATTTTCTCACCAGTGGTAAAGATGACTTCCATTCGTACAATGTTAGGTCTAGTAGCTAACTTAGACCTTGAGCTTGAGCAACTTGATGTAAAAACTGCATTTCTTCATGGTAACTTGGAAGAAGAGATCTACATGGTGCAACCAGAGGGTTTTGAAGTGAAAGAAAAGGAGAACATGGTTTGCAAATTGAAGAAGAGTCTATACGGGTTGAAACAAGCTCCGCGACAGTGGTACAAGAAATTTGACTCTTTTATGATGAGTCATGGGTACCAGAGAACCAAGGCAGATCCGTGTGTTTACTTCAAAAGATTTTCTAATGGAAAGTTTCTGATCCTTTTACTTTATGTTGATGATATGTTGATTGTAGGACATGTTGCTGAGAAAATAGCAATGTTGAAGAAGGAGATGTCCAAGACATTTGACATGAAGGACATGGGCCAAGCACGTCAGATATTGGGAATGCAGATTACTCGTGACAGAAAAGCTAAGAGACTTTGGTTGTCACAAGAGAAGTACATTGAAAGGGTGCTTGAAAAATTCAACATGCAATGAGCAAAGGAAGTAAGTTGTCCACTTCCTAGCTATTTTAAATTGAGCAAGAAGATGTGTCCATCAACAGAGAAAGAAAATGATGAAATGTCAAGTGTTCCATACTCCTCAGCTGTAGGGAGTTTGATGTATGCAATGGTTTGCACTAGGCCAGATATAGCGCATGCAGTCGGTGTGGTAAGTAGGTTCCTCTCTAATCCAGGAAAACAACATTGGGAAGCAGTGAAGTGGATTCTTATATATCTAAGAGGCACTTCCAATTTGTGTTTGAGTTTTGGAAATGGTGAAGCTGTGTTAGAAGGTTACACATATGCTGATATGGCTGGAGATCTAGATCACAGAAAATTCACTTCGGGTTATGTGTTTACTTTTGCAGGGGGAGCCGTGTCATGGCAATCCAAATTGCATAAATGTGTGGCTTTATCAACAACAGAAGCAGAATACATTGCAGCAACTGAAGCTGGTAAGGAGTTATTGTGGATGATTAGATTTCTCCTAGAGCCTGGTATGCAACAAGAAGATGCAATTGTTTTCTGTGATAGCCAGAGTGCCATAGATTTGAGCAAGAATGCTACATATCATTCCAGAACTAAGCATATTGATGTGAGGTTTCATTGGTTAAGAGATGTAATAGAAAACCAGCAGATGAAGTTGAAGAAAATCCACAGGGATAAGAACCCGTCAGACATGTTTACGAAGATTGTTCCAAAAGACAAGCTCGAGCTCTGTTGTCGGCTTGTCGGCATGAATACCAAGTGATGACTTGAAGATCGGTGTACCTCTCTCCGTGGGCTGGAGGGGGAGATTGTTGGGCCTTTGGGTCCAGCCCAATTAGGCATTTAATAAAACAAGCAAAACCCTAAGAATGCTGATTACTCTAATACTTCTAGAGAGAGAAGTCATTCTGCAAAGAAGAGAAGAAACAGAGGAGAAGAAACAGAGGAAGAAGAAGAGAAGGAGGCAGTAGATCTCTTACATTTTCACCTTCAAGTTTCAATCTCTTGTTATCTTATATCCAGACTAGCTTAAGTCTAAATGAATCTAGTTTTCTCTATTTGTATGCTTCAACTTTGGGTTTAAAGTTGAGAAGAACATTTGTATCCGTCTCTTGCTTATAGTGAAATTTGCTGGTTGGCCCCGTGGTTTTTTACCCTCCAGGTTGAGAGGGTTTTCCACGTAAATCTGGTGTTGTTTTGTTCTGTGCTTGATCTTCTGTTTTAGGCTTGGATAACCTGTGCATTTACCCATCTCACATTGCTAGATTACAGTATAAAAGTAATCTTCATTTCAAAATTCCCAACAGGCACTACAATTAACCATTTTTGGTGATCCTAAGCTAAGAGGATCGTCTATAAATTTTTTTAGTCCAAATTTTGATTAGGGGTCTTGAACTCTAGTATATTTCTAAACAAAGCATAATTTTTATCATGAAGTTCCAAAATGAACATTCTTCACTCAAAATTTATTTCGGAAGTTATAGTGCTCCAAAATATGTAATTTGACTTTATGCATCAAACTAGTACATAACCCGATCGAATGAAACTGATTTAGATGTCCAATTTGAAGATTAAAGGATCACGAGTGTCTACACAAGTTGATGTACATTCATTTGATTCCATTTCCTAGGACCATAATTTTGGATACACTGGTGACTGGACAAATCAAGCTCTATAAGATAACAATCGAAAGGTCTAGAAGTGAGCTTTCTTTTGACATCAAGCAATACACATAATTAGAACTACAACCCACTCTATATAGCACTAAGCCAATATAGTAAGTTTGTGGTTATATGAACTCATTCAGTAATTCTTAGAGCTACAAGACATCTCAATCAAAATTATTTCTGTTAGGATTTGTATCTCCCAAATCCGACCTGCTTGAAAACAATTTATAAAAACACAAGAAAGAAGAACACAAGAACACACAGATTTATAGTGGTTCACTCAAATTGAGCTACATCCGCTTCAGCCACCACCAGACTTACTATGAAGAAGAAGAAGGAATACAGAGTTTTTGCCTCACACTTTATCTCTCTAGAATTCTGTCTGTCAAATGTAACCCTTAATAATTACATATTTATAGGGTAAACATTCAGGTAATAAACCTAAATAACTTTGGTCATGCCCAAGCCCAAAACCAAAAAAGATAAACCCAATAAACTCTAATTAACAATGTAGAGTTTATTATAAGTGTAGGCTCCATAACTTAACAATCTCCCACTTGGAGACTAACTTCATCATCTCTCGATCGGCAGTGGCTTTCCATTCGGTTTCTTAACGAAGAAGACCAACTGAAGTTGCACACAACTTCAATTTCTTATTTGTCATAGTTTTCGTCAACATATCAGCTGGATTCTCACTCCCGGGAATCTTCTCAAGAGCTAATACTCCATCTTCTAAAGCTGATCAGATGAAATGATAACGAACCTGTATATGCTTCGTCCTGCCATGATAAACAGGATTCTTTTCCAAATGAATGGCACTCTGACTGTCGCATCTTAACACACTTCCCTCGTAGTCTTGACCCAATTCTCGCACAAAGGGTTGTAACCACATCATCTCCTTATCAGAATGTTCTTCCCATTGGGTGTGGAACTTTCCTCTAGGGTCTTGTATCTGTAGATTCTTCTTTAGAATTAGATCACATTCTTGAATGTTCAAAGGCTTCACTTTCATGTTGAATGCTCTAGCCATCCGACTTTGATGCACTTGATTATTATATAGCGTGTCTAACCTCTTGTCTTCCATCAAGGCTAGTTGATTATATCGAGACTTACACTAGTTTTCTTCAACTACTTGGCTTTTGAGGAGTAATCTTAATGTAGGGAACTCGATCTCGATTAGTTGTAAATCATCCATTCTGTAGACGAATATGAATAGGGTCTCACATGTTGAAGTTCAAATGATCGTTCATTAGACCCATAGGATGTAACATAAGTTCTCGTACCCGTATATATACGTTTGAGACAAATTCTTTATGATTGTGATGACATTCTTGTTCGTCACATCTAATGCACCGTTCATTTGAGGACGATATAGTGATGACTTGTGATGCTCAATACGGTATATGTTTAGTACTTTGAGTTGTTCTCTTTGGAACTGACTGTCGTTGTCTTTGATCCATGCTTGAGGAACTCTGTATCATGCGATGATATTGTTTTGTATAAATTTAGCAATGTGTTACGATTTTAAGACCTTGTAATAGTGCGCTTCGACCCACTTAGTGAAGTAGATAATGACTACAAGGATAAACTCAATTATGTTTGAAGTGTGATGATAGATCTTCCTTATGATATTGATCCCTCATGTTGAAAATGGTTATGGAAATGTCATGTTGCAGAATAAAAAATCTAGAGTGACCTTTAGATTAGCATAAACTTAACAATGATGACACCTCTTTACGTAAGTCACACACTCTTGTTCTATGTTCTGTCAATAATAGTTAAAACGAAGGACCTTTTTAGCTAGAGTTGAGCCATTAATGTAAGAACCACACGTGCATGCGTGGACTTTGTTCACAATATTGGTTGCTTTGAATTGATCGATGCATAAAATGTTTTGGCCGTCAAAGGATCGTGGATACAACTTCCCAACTAATAACACATAGTTGTTAGCGTATTGACGCAAGAGTTTCCTTTATTTCTTTTGGAAGTGTGGAGTATACTCACAATGTTCAACTTACTTCTGGAAGGGTTAGAATCATGCTTTAGGCGATACGACTGTGTTGGCTATTACCTTCCTCTCAAAAGTCTTGCTTATGATTTTATCGAATCTTTAAGGGCTTGATCTAGATTCTTTTTAGAATTTGTGACATGCCCTCTAGTGTATTTAGAACATATATGAATAGATTCTGACTTATCAGAGCGTGTGTGAAAGTTATTTGTTCAAACTTGGCTATCAGTATTAACAAGTGTTGATGGTAAGCCTTTCACGTCTTTCTTGATGGTCTTTAGGTCTTTGTGATCATTTCATCAAACAAGAACTAGTTAAGTTAAACATTTACTTTTTCTTGATTATATGTTTATTGACTTTTTCATATTCTAGATTTTTCTCTGTCTAGATTTTCTCATATTCTACCATTTCTCTTTATAGATTTTCTCATTTGGTTTTATTTATTTTCTGTTTCTAAATTATAGATAAAGGTAGGGAACAATTTTGCAACAAATATTTTTTAAAGGTTTTGTTTTCACAAATTATGTATAGAATTGTTAGGAAAACATTATGGAGAAATTTTTTTTTTGAATTTTTCCTTAATTTTCTCTTGACTTTCTCTCTTTAGATTTAGTTTCCATAATTTTTTTTAATCTAGACTTTTTCTCAACCACTAGAATCTCCATCATGTTAAACTTAATATATAGTGATATATATATATATATATAGTGGTATATATATATACAAATATGTTTTTTTAATTCAAAGAAGGAGCGCCTAGGTATAAAAAATATTCATATATGTATTTACATATAAATATTACAAGTAATATAAGAGTAAAAGCTTCCTAGTAATATAAGAGTAAAAGCTTCCTAACGTGACTTCGTTGCTAAATTGGACGAGTCGAAACAACTTGGTAGAATTAAGTTTTTAGATTTTTAAAGAGTAGGGGATGTTCAAAATTAAGAGATGGTTAATCCTAGTTTTCACTATTGTATTCTAATTGAACAAATTCACATAAAGAGAGGATTTCCCGAGTATGACAAAACTACGAACTAAGAAAAAACTATAGTTAATATGTTTGTATACGTATGTCAACTTTTATTGATTTTAAAAAAAATTAATTAGTGACTCTGTTTCAAATAAATAATCTTTTGATTTAATTATGTTTAATTAATTTAAACTAAAAGATTTTCTAAAAATCAAACTATGATTTGATTATCATAAATTCCCGGATTATTTAAAATTAAACTCCGGAAATTAATTATTAATTAATTTCAAAAAGCTTTCAAGAATCATTGACATCTTTTAAAAATAATGTTTTATTTTAAAAGAAAATTTCTCACCCGTAAACTGAGGTTAAACTTTTCGAACCTCTTGCTTTTCATCAGAACCCGCTCGTAAGGAGGGTTTTTCCGGGGGTTACACTTACTATTTAAACATTCTTGTGTAAAAAAATATATTATTTACTTGGCTTAACTAGTATACAAAATATTTTTCATTTATCATGCATTCTTATAAACAATTACTTATTGCACATAAATATTTTATTTTTCAACAATGTCAAAAATTTATGAATATAGATTATATCATTTAATTTATCAATCATAATTTATTTATTTAGAAGATTTCCATATGAAAAGTGTAAACATATTCACTTCTAAAGTCTTTTATTTAATAATATCAATATATCATTTGATAACAATATAATATTTCGTGTAGTGTAGTCCACATATTTAGTGGACTTAATCATTTTTATCATTATTTTCAATGATAAAAATATCGTACAAAAATATACATAATGAAATAATTACTTTCATTGTCTTAATGATATACCTCATTAGTAAAATTCATGGACTTAAATCCACTTAAAATTATAGTATGACCAATTATTTATGCTATTAAAATAAAATTTGTTATAAGTTATACAAAGACTTTATAAATAATTTTTTTTCTTATTCATCTATTTCATAAAATCTATTTTAAAGATATTAATTCTTTATATTTGTATGAAAATAATGTCAAAGAATATGTATCTCTTGATTTCAAAATCATCAAATTTAAAATATCGACGTGAGAACCAACTCAACAAATATAAATAAGACATTTTCTTGTTTTTTTATGTCTTTTTATAAAGTTGTTTAAATTTATCTTTTATAGATAAGGGTGGGTCGGTACGGTATACCTTAATATTTTATCCATACCTTATACCTTACCTAAAATTTTGGTATGCAAAAAATGCATACAATTACCTTACCTTGATTTCGGTATACCTTGTTTCGATATACCTTAATTTCGGTATAAAAAAAATTCATACATTCACCTTACCTTAATTTCGGTATACCTTATTTTCGGTACGGTATCGGTATTATACCTTTAATACCTAAAAAATATATTAATTTTAAAAAAAATCAATCCCATCGGTAAGGTAGAAATTTCATATATTGAATAATATTTCAGTATAATTATATTTTAATATTATTCAAAAATTATATTTCTATAATTAAATTAATTTCAAATCTATTTAATTGTTTCCTTATAAGTATTATATATATATTTATATATATATATTAACTTATAAATACTATTTCGGTATTTCAGTATATCTCGATATACCAAAATTTTAAAAATTTCATACCTTTACCGTACCAATAATTACGGTATTGATATCATACCTTATCTTTTTTCGGTATACCTTAAAAGTCGATATTTTCGATATATTACGATATTATATTTTCGATATACTTTTAATATCGGTAATATTCCCCACCCCTATTTATAGATAACATATTTCTCAAACAATAGATTATCTTTTTGATATCATAATATACACAATAATTTTTGTGTTATTATCAATAAAATATTTGCCCCCAACCCACATTTGTGTTGTTATCTTTTAAAATCACACATCTATGTGAAATAAATTAAGTTTTTTAATCAAGAAATGTCCACAAATTTCTTTTACATAATTTTATTTTGTTATACTTATTATATAATAAATAAGATAACAATTATTGTGAATATTTAATTGAATAAATCTTCGTACATAATTTTCATATGAAAAATTATAGTGTTTGTTCATATATATATATATATATAAATTATTCTTCACATAATCTCTACATAACGTTAACGTTAAATCAGTTAAAATATTCATTTCAATATATTATTTTTATAAAAGAAATTAGAAAATATAATCATATAATATTCATCATTATGTTATATGATTTTTATAAAAATAAATTAATATTTAATCAATTAAATATAAACCATGTCACGTGATTTTACAAAAGAAGTCACAATATTTCGAGCATCATTGACCGAAATTGTTTGCACATTCGTTTACAGTTGCATGTTTGCATTCGATGATGTTTGCACATATGCCACATCGTTTTTCAAATCAATGAAATGTTTTCCTTATAAGACCAAATAAAACTAGGTCTTATTATTGAAATCTAGAACCAAGAAGTTCATTCCCTATTAATGTCGCATAATTATGAATCTTTTTTGTCTCTTAAAATTCAAGCTACACAACCCTACAACTTTAAGCTTTACTATTTCTACTATCTTACGAACTTTTGTTAATTTTGAGTATAACTCATTATTCATTTACCCTAAACTCTATCAACAAATGAAGATATACACATTTAAAAAATGATAACTTAGCATCATATATACATATATAAATACATTATATCTCCTTAGTTAACAATCATATATCACATTTTAATTAATTATTAATGTTTAATTAATTTAATAATGTATATATTTATATTAATTATTTTAAAATTGAAACCATATGTTTCAATTATAATTAATTTAAAATAATACCATTAATTGATTTTATTAATCACCACAAACTTTACTTCAAATCAAAACTAAATATTTTTTAGTCTATTATCTATTCCAATGAAATTAGATATTTATTATCTTAGCATTATATATGTATATATAAGGAAGAGAACAACTCGTATTTCTGAAACATCAAACACAAAAAAATTGATGACGCATTCTACTGTATAACTTAGCAGACTGGAACTATTTTAAAATTGTTAGTATTATTTTATTTAAAATTACCGAAAATATATAAGAAAACAATCTTACAAATAAATCAAAGAAAAAAAATCATCGACTTGAGAAATTGATCCAATGCACGTGTCAAACATATTTCCCTTAAAACAGTTTCATTGTCTCCCATTGTGCTAGAGCTTATCGCAAATGATTTGTCTCCCAATGTACATCAAATCTAGTAGTGATTCAGCACTGAAATCACTACGCAACAAAATTGACAAAGTATCTGAATCAATCACCATGTATCAACATAAATATGTCGAGTAAAGAACTTGAATACACTCGGTTGAGTGAAGAACTCGAAGAACACTCAATTTAGCGAAGATCTTGAAGAAAACTCACAACAAACAAAGAAAAGATTCTTCGAACTCTAGAAGTTAATAAGATGAATGAAGAAAGGATATGGGATTAAGTTCCAAAATAAGGGATATATGTTGGAATTTTTAGGGTCACTAGTATAATAAATAATTGTGCAAGTGTCATATTTAATATAAGCCAAAATAATGTGATCTAATGTGATTAAGTTTATGGATTATTTGTCATGAACATAAAATGAGGATATTTAAGTGACATTTCTAATTTTATGAAGGGGCTGAATTAGAAATAACCTAACTATAATAACTTACTTAATGTTAGTTATATATAACGATAATGGTCCCCATTTGAAGTACGGTCAATTCTCCTTTGCGTCCCCATCAACAGAGAGAGAAATCTATTGACGTACTCATCAAATGGAAGAACCATTCCATATAAGGAAAGCTTAAGAAAAAAGATTACAGAATCATTCAATTCATGCAAAGTCAAAAAAAGATAAAATTAAGATAATTCTAAGAGCCATCCTAATTTAATTATGTGAGAAAATTATATCGGTAGATATATTTGCAATATGCATGAAATTAATATGCATGCAATTAGGAATATATAGGGGTGAGTCGGTACGTTATACCTTAATATTTTATCCATACCTTATATTGGTATGCAAAAAATCATACATGTACCTTACCTTTATTTTGATCTACCTTAATTTCAGTATACAAAAAATTCATACCTTTATCTCGGTATACCTTATTTTCGGTACGGTATCGGTATTATACTGATAACTAAAAAATATATTAATTTTAAAAAAAAATCAATCACATCGGTAATATTGAATAATATTTCAGTATAAATATATTTTGATATTATTCAAAAATTATATTTCTATAATTAAATTAATTTCAAATTATGTAATTATTTCTTATAAGTATTATATATATATTTATATATATATATTAAATATAAATTCTATTTCGGTATTTTCGGTATATCTCGATATACCAAAATTTTAAAAATCTCATACCTTTATCGTACCAATAATTACGGTATCGGTATCATACCTTACCTTTTTCGGTATACCCTAAAAGTAAAGTCGATATTTTCGATATAGTACGGTACGGTATTTTCAATATACCTTTAATATCGATAATTTCCCCAACCCTTAGGAATATATATATATATATAAATATATTTATTTTGATAATATTATTAAGAATATATATTTTAGATTTAAAATTTTAAATCCGATTATATATATATATATATATATATATTTTATTAAGATTGATATATCTTCAAATTAAGATGGTATGTTATCATTAAGATTGATAGGAAGAGATATTTGAATTATCTCATAAAATCCCAATATTTAGGAATATTTAGATTCCTTCAAACGATGTTTTCGGATTATATATATATATATTGGTATTGATAATTTCAATTCATAATATTAGAAATATATATTGTTTTTAATAATGAATTTGATGAAGAATATATATATATATATATATATATAAATATATATATATATGTTAGATAAAATTAGACCGGTTCACAGAACTTAACATAAACCTTCCATGCAGGACAAGGAACCAGACCGATCAAACAAATAAACCGGCTAAGAAGACTAACCGGTCAAGTTATTAAACCAACTAGGACATTCGGAACATGACCGCACAAAGAAAGGATCGGCCAGAACTAAAAACCGGTAACACCAGACAGCCGATCAACCACAAAGCAAAGGAATAACCGGAAGCTGTCCGGTTAAACCAATCACACCGGAAGTCATCCGGTTAAGTCAAATGACCGACCAGCACAAGAAGATACTTCGGGTATCTGTTGAGAATGATACCAAAGGAACAGACTGAACACTTCCATATTCATACAAGTCTGAGGAAAGTCTGCAGGCTGTAGAAGACAGTCCTACAAGATCTTTCCACTTCAGGATAAGTCAGAAAGGAAATCTTCCAAGTACAGACAATAGCTAACCGTATGTATCCGGAAGCTTAAGGAAAGGTATGTTGAGGGAATACCGAAGGCCAACTTACAGCTCTTGGTGTTAGACAAACTTGAGATTGCGAAAGGAGAATTCGCTGAAGAAATTGATCGGATTGAGGCGGTGTTCAGACAGCGAGAAAAACCGCAATCTCCAGCTCCTGAGACCGATGACGGTCAGAATCATGGTGCAACACCTCCTCTGGCGGATCCGGCCATACACAAAACCGAAGAAAGGACGGGGACTCCTCTCGACGAGCAACTTGAAACTGAACAACCTGGGGTCTCCGAACCGGGCGTCACAGAAGAAAGGGTCAAGTCCCGTATTCAAGAGTTTGCAGACTCAACGGTTCACCCATTGGAGACGAAAGTCAAGAAAGCCTTGCGCCGAACACTCATGCTCGCCGAAAACACAAGGGATAATCTCGTAAAAGCAGAGGACCGGATCACAAAAGTCGAAGCCGACTACCGGGACGACACTATTATGCGTAACGAACATCTTCAACAAACCAAGGCCTTGGAAGATAAGACCTCAAAAGTAGTAGATGACTTGGATCGGCTTGAAAGGGAAACCGAGCAACGCTTAACAGAGGTCACTGAGGACCTAGTCGGCTCGACACTTGACAGGGTCTCAGAACTGGAAAAGAAGAATGCGAGCCTTGAAGACCGCAGCAACAAGCTTGAAGCCGACTTTAAGGCGTTAACCGAACAAGTCAACGAGCTGATAAAAGCCAAGATCAATGCTGACATAGCGGTTGAGGAGGCCAACGCCCGAGCGGCTAAGGAAGTCCAAGATGTGCTGGATGAAGAAACACGGAGAGCAAAGGAAGCACCGCGAATGTCTGAAGAAGAAATAGCCGACCGTGAACGAAACACATCGGCTAGATATCCCGGACTTGCAAAGTCCATAGCCGCTCAAGCTACGGAGGATGCAGAGCGGTTAAATACTGAATGACAAAGACTTGATGAATTTGCAACCGCTAACAAAAAGAAAAAGGTAGCTTCCTCCTCTTCAGTTCCAGCAAAACGAAAACGGAAAATATCAAAGAAGGCTCAGGTAGCCGGGCTGCTGGAGAGGATCACCGAAACAAATGTCGATACTCCACCAGACCCACCGCAATCCGAGGATGAAGATGAAGAGCATCTGGCGGAACGTTCTACAACACAGCGAGTCTCCAGTGCGACTCCAATCAGCACGGGCGGTCAACCGCAAGATGAAGGCTCATCTTCAAGACCGAATCAACCGGCCAAGGAAAAACGGACCAAGAATATGATGGACGGCTTCACGTTTTCCGACTCAGAATTGGGGCTCCCTTTTCCTTAACTATGTTTATTTCAGTATTTATATAATATTTTCCCCTTTTCGGTTATTCCTATATATATAAAGCTATTTTTGTAACCGGCCTATACTTGCATCTCTACATGGTTTTGATAATTTTAAATAAAATAATCAAAAAGGGAGAAATTGATAAGATACAAGATAAGACTTCTCCAAAATTTTTCTTAAATTTTTTTCAAATTTTTCGAAAAATTCTCCCAAGTCAGTTTCAAAAATCCGGTAAAATAAAGAACCGGCCTACGTTTGCAAACTTACATGGTTTTGATAATTTTAAATAAAATAATCAAAAAGGGAGAAATTGTTAGATAAAATTAGACCGGTTCACAGAACTTAACATAAACCTTCTATGTAGGAACAAGGATCCGGACCGGTCAAATAAATAAACCGGCTAAGAAGACTAACCGGTCATGTTATTAAACCAACTAGGACATTCGGAACATGACCACACAAAGAAAGGATCGGCCAGAACTAAAAACCGGTACACCAGACAACCGATCAACCACAATGCAAAGGAATAACCGAAAGTTGTCCGGTTAAACCAATCACACCGGAAGTCATCCGGTTAAGTCAAATGACCGACCAGCACAAGAAGATACTTCGGGTATCTGTTGAGAATGATACCAAAGGAACAGACTGAACACTTCCATATTCATACAAGTCTGAGGAAAGTCTGCAGGCTGCAGAAGACAGTCCTACAAGATCTTTCCACTTCAGGATAAGTCTGAAAGGAAATCTTCCAAGTACAGACAACTGTCTAACCAACAGTTACCACATTGAGTAAAAGACAAACCTAGCAGGTTTGTCTTACACACCGGAAGAACAGACTGCCAAGTCTGTGAAATTGACCGTCAGGTCTGAACAATTGACCGCCAGGTCTGAATCACTGAATCTCTGCTCAGCCAATCAGATTCAAGGAAGTGAAATATGACCGTTGGCATATTTCACCTATAAAAGGAGCAGCTGAAGAAGAGTAAATGCGGGACAAGTGGGAAAAACGGGACACAACGTGAGAAAAGTGAGATACGGTGAGACACAAGTGAGCATTTAATCTACAAGTGATAAGAGTGTGTTCTATCTCTAGAGAAAGTCTAAGTGCTAAAGTTGAAGTGTGTATTTTACAATTTCGGTGTAAATTGTAAGGGTGTTATCGAGCAGAAAATAAGCCTCGGTCGGATTGTACTTGTATTCCTTAGTGAATATCCTTCTCGCGGTTTCGAGAGGAAGGGTGACGTAGGAGTTTTATCTCCGAACATCCATAAAAGCCTGTCTTGTTATTTACTTTCTGTCGGTTCTATTTTCTAACCGACCTGTACTAACTTACCTACACCGCTCCAACCTACTTGACTCTATCCAATCCGAATCACCATGTTACAAAAACCGACTCATCAATTTTCAAACCTATATCATTTCAAAACCGGTTCTGCCTATCATACAAGTGTGCTGCTTCAACCTGAAACAAACATCTTCCGCGCTTGAACCTAGTTCAAGGGTTTGTGATAGTTTGTGTAGTATTGAAACCCCGGTGTTAATCTCTAACAGGATTAATAACCACCCTTTGAGTAAGACGCGCAAACCGGCCCAACCCCGGTCCTCCAGCCGCGATCTAGATCCTAACAATTGGTATCAGAGCAGTTAGTTTCAATACTCAAGTAAGCATGTCGTTCGATAGGCCACCAATGCTAGAAGGTGATGACTTTGACAACTGGAAGGCACGCATGCACCTACACTTAATCACCTTGGATGATGAGATGGAATCCATTCTGGTCGAAGGACCGATAATCATTGATAAAGACAGAAAGGAATGGACAACTTAAGACAGAAGAAGAAATAACCTGGATAACCATGCCAGAAACCGGATCTCCAACAGTGTGGACAGAAACACATATTGCAAGATCAGAGACTGCAAAACCGCAAAGGAGACATGGGACACGGTTATTCAGATCTTTGAGGGAAATGAAAGAACCAAAGAAAACAAGGTAATGGTAGCTACTCAGAAGTTTGAAAGCATCAAGATGAAACCGGGAGAAACAATGAAAGAATACAGTGACCGGTTCACTGGTGTGCTAGATGAGCTAGCAACCCTTGGCAAAAGGTATGACAACAAGGAGGTTATCATGAAAGCACTAAGATCTCTTCCAATTGCATGAGACATAAAGACAATGGTGATGAGGGAATCAAACTGCCTAAGCAAGATGAAGCTACATGATGTATTTGAAGATCTTAAGGCATATGAGTTTGAAATGATGTCTAGGACTGAAGAAGAAGTCTCGGCCTCAACATCAACCAGAGCACTGATCACATCCACAGAACCGGCTGCACCTGCACCGATCAGAACCGCCGAACAGTTCACCAAGGATGCCATGGCAATGCTTGCTCAGAAGTTTGGGAGGTTCATGAAAAGAAGCCAACCGACAAACTACAACTATGGTGATAAATACAATGTAAGGTGTTATAACTGTAACTGTTTGGGACATTTTAAGTGGGAATGCAGAAAACCGAGGAGGGATAACCGGAAACCGGATAACCAAGACAACCGACACAACTACCAACAAACCGGTGAAGGGAGTGAGGTTCAGAAAGCACTAATAGCCGATGATGGAGGAAGTTTATGGGCTCACAGTGACAGCGACGATGAACTTACATGTCTCATGGCAAATGAGGAGCATGTATTTGATTCTCCTTACGAAGAATTTACTAAAGATGAGTTATACAATGCATTGAATGATATGGTAGAAGAATATAAGAACCTACTAGCCATGTTACCTAAGCAACTCAATTTTAGAACCGATCCTATAGTACACATTCCGACAGAACCAGAAGTACCCGTTATAACCGAACCAGAGGTCATATAACCTGATGAAATTCCTACCTTAGAAGCCGAGTCAGAACCTGAACCACCACTTAGGACCGAACAGTCTAGTGAACCAGCTAGAGAACTGACTGAAGAAGAAAATGCCCGACTCCAGTATAAAATGGCCGCATATAAGAGATCTAGTGACATGGTAAAGAAAATGTGTAGTCATTACAGACATCCTTTTTGCATGTTCGGCTTAGGATACAAAAAGGATAGATCCAAAGACCAAAAACCCGTAGAGAAAGTAAGGTTTACAAGGAGTAACCTTCCCCTTATAAGATTCATTAGAAGCTCCTTAACCGCTGAAGAAGAGTTGACCGCATACTATACGGAAGAAAAACTAAACTACAACTATGTTAGTCCAACCGACTCTGAGAAGTGGCTTGACCCTGAGAAAAGAAAAGCCGACCTGCTCAAAAATAGGAGAACCAATCCTCAACCGCATAGGACAAACCACAAAACACCCTCATTCAAGACTTTCGTAGAAAAACCGAGATATCAAAAACCGAGTGCCAAAAGAACGGTTAAAACCTTAGCAAAGAAGGATGTCCGGTTTGTGAAGGTTTGGATACCCAAGGGACTAACCGCATGTGGACCCAAGTGAATGTGGGTACCAAACAATTATAAATATGTACATTTTGCAGGATATAATGAAACGACTAGGAAATTCTGAATGGTACTTGGATAGCGGTTGCTCCAGGCATATGACCGGGAACAACAACCTGCTAACCGACATCAGAATAGAAACCGGTGCACTAATCACCTTCGGTGACAACTCAAAAGGTAGAACTGTGGGCAAGGGTAAGATTGTCCATGGTAACTTAACTATTGATAACGTACTTCTAGTTGAAAACTTACGCTTTAACTTGCTAAGCATTAGTCAGATGTGTGATGCTGGATACACGGTAGAATTTCTTAAACATGCATGCTTAGTTAAGAACTCTCAAGGCATCACACTACTAACCGGGAATAGGTTAGGAAATATCTACAAAGTAGACTGGAGAACTAAGGTAGAATACCCTATATGCATGATAGCTAAGACTGATCAAACCTGGCTGTGGCATAAGAGACTAAACCATCTAAACATGAAAATCTTAAACTACATTCGCGGTAAAAAGCTAGTTGAAGGTATTCCTGACATAGTATTTAACAAAGATAAGGTTTGCTCAGCATGTCAAATGGGTAAACAAACTAGGTCAACTTTTAAGAGTAAAGGAAATATCCAATCTAGCCGATGCTTAGATCTCCTTCACATGGATTTATTTGGACCGATTCAGGTCATTAGCCTAGGAGGTATGCTTTACACCATGGTAGTTATTGATGATTATTCTAGGTTTACATGGGTAATATTTCTACCATCCAAACGTGAAACCGCATCAAACTTGATCACACTACTTAAACGTTTGCAAAATGAAAAATCAACACGCATTAACAGCATTAGAAGTGATAGAGGTACCGAATTTACCAATAGCACTTTAACCGCATTTCTTGATGAATCCGGTATTAGACACGAGTTGTCTAGTGCTAGGACTCCTCGACAAAATGGCCTGGCCGAGAGAAGAAACCGGACTCTCAAGGAAGCCGCAAGGTCCATGATAGCCGATTCGGGTATTGCTCAGAAATTCTGGGCTGAGGCTATCAACACTGCATGTTATACACAAAACCGGTCTCTGATTAACAAGTTTCATAACAAAACACCGTATGAGGTTTATTTTAACAGGGTTCCCAACCTTAAGTACTTTAAGATTTTCGGTTGTAAATGCTACATTCATATAAATGGTAAAACATATCTTTCTGCTTTTGATGCAAAAATCGATATTGGGATCATGCTAGGTTACTCAGCAGTGAGTAAAGCATATAGAGTGTACAACAATAGAACTTTAACCATGGAGGAATCACTTCACGTGGTTTTCGATGAATCAGTTGAAAGTAATACTGCATCATGCTTTGATCTACACAACAGATTGGAAAACAACAATATCCACTCTGATAGTGAAGATGAAATTCCGGTTTTCAGGCGGTTTGTCCATGACCAAATGGGTAATAATGAAACCCAGCCGGATCAAGCTGTCCCACGACAGGAAGCTGACACTTCGGTCCAAACCGAGGAAGTCGGTCGGTCTGACAATCCTGTTCAGCCTACCGACATGTCTAGCCTTGATCAAGCAAACGGTAATTTGGTAGACATCCCTAAATCGAATTTCAAAAGGAACACTAAACATCCTCCTGAGCAAATTATAGGTGACCCTTCAGAACCTGTTCGAACTAGGCGTCAAATTCTGGAGGAATACTTTAATTCCGCCTTTATATCCCAGATTGAGCCGAAAAGAATAGATGAAGCATTGTCAAATCCGGATTGGATCTTGGGAATGCAAGAAGAATTAAACTAGTTCGAGAGTAACAAAGTCTGGTACCTAGTCCCTAGACCGAAAGATCAACCGGTCATAGGAACAAGATGGGTATTTAGAAACAAACTCAATGAAGACGGTTTGGTCACGAGGAACAAAGCCAGATTAGTAGCCCAAGGTTACAAACAGGAAGAAGGCATTGATTTTGAAGAATCATTTGCCCCTGTAGCTAGGATTGAAGCTATTAGGATTTTTCTAGCTTTTGCTGCATTCAAAAACTTTAAGGTTTTCCAAATGGATGTTAAAAGTGCATTTTTGAATGGTAACTTACGTGAAGAGGTGAATGTTGAACAACCACCCGGTTTCAAAAGTGCTGAATTTCCAAACCATGTATACCGGTTAAACAAAGCTTTATACGGTCTAAAACAAGCACCAAGAGCCTGGTATGACACACTAACCGCATTCTTGTTAAAACATGACTTCACCATTGGTTCGGTAGACAAAACATTATTTAAATTTGAGAAGAAGGAACATATCCTACTTGTTCAAATCTATGTAGATGATATCATCTTCGGTTCAACCGATCCTAAGTTATGTGATAAATTTTCAAACCTGATGACTAACAAGTTTGAAATGAGTATGATGGGAGAATTAAGTTTCTTCCTAGGTCTTCAGGTTAAACAACTCGAAGAAGGAACGTTCATAAGCCAACCCAAGTACACCAAGGAGCTTCTAAAGAAGTTTGGGATGGATACATGCTCCTCAGCGGCTACTCCAATGAGCTCATCAGTTAAATTGGACAAAGATGATGAGGGTCAATCGGTAGACCAGATCGCTTACCGGGGCATCATCGGTTCACTACTATACCTGACAGCAAGTAGACCGGACATTCTATTTGCAGTCGGTGTATGTGGAAGATTCCAAGCAAATCCAAAACAATCCCACTACACAGCCGCAAAGAGAATATTGAAGTACCTAAAGGGAACACCTGATGTCGGCCTGTGGTATCCAAAGGATTCATCCTTTAACCTAACGAGTTACTCAGATGCAGATTATGCAGGTTGTAAGATTGACAGAAAAAGCACCAGCGGAACATGTCAGTTCCTAGGTGACCGACTTGTTTCATGGCATAGCAAGAAACAGACATCGGTGGCCACATCAACCGCAGAAGCAGAATACCTGGCGGCTGGAAGCTGTTGTTCACAACTCCTTTGGATCCAACAACAACTGACGGACTTCGGTATCATAGCCGAAGAGTCTCCGATCTTCTGTGACAACACGAGTGCCATAGCAATCACCTACAATCCGGTTCTCCACTCCAGAACCAAGCACATTGACATAAGGCACCATTTCATCCGGGAACATGTCATGCTGAAGCATATCCGGCTGGAATATGTACCAACTGATCAACAAGTAGCCGATATCTTCACTAAGCCTCTACAGGAAGCTAAGTTCTCTCAATTCAGACTGACTCTCGGTTTAACCGACATTAGTCAGATCCTTCCTAAGGATGCTTAAAAAGGAAATCGGTTCGGACAGACAAAACCGGTAGTTCCTCCTAAACTGTTGGACTTCAAATTTTCTTGGTGTCTATGGAAGAACCGCCTGGTCTATCAGACAGAGTAAACCGACCGGTTATTTAGTGCATGCACCAAATAACCGCATCGGGATGAACGACTGATAACTAACCGGTTCGGATATAGGTCATCTTAGATTATTTGAACTTCAAACAAAAGTGGAATAATTAATTGTGTTTACACTTATCTGTTCTGAAACATTTCCTTTTCAAAGAAAAATGGTCGCACCTAAAAAGACGTGAAGATCTGATATCTTTCATGGTCCATGTCTATGACCAACATCCTAGGTTGCAGACATGCCTATTTCATGCAAAACTCTTTATTTTATGGATAATAGACATTATCACCTGTGATACCTGGACAATAGGGTTCTCTCTCCACTAGTATATAAGATGAACAAACCTTAATCAAAACAATCACAAGTCATAACTCATTCCCTTACTAAGACAAAAATGTCTCAGTTTCAAAACATCTTCCAAGTTGACTTCAAATATGCAAAGAGCACTGAACACTATGATGTGTTCAAAATGATCAAATCACTTGAAGACACAGGTCTTCAATACTTCCTGGATGACAAACATGTCATCTATCCTGAATCCGTGCTAGAATTCCTGTACAACGCAAGGGTTTTCAGAGGCACACCGCATTTCGACACCCATATCCAGTCAAAGGTGGGCGGTGTAGTATTCGACTTCACGGAGAATGACTTTGGGAGGTGCTTTGGGCTGCCAAAGCAAGGACTAACAGATCTCAACGTCCCGGCCGACTTAAAGGCCGAGATCTCTCTAACCTTTGCCCGGTCTAACCAACATGTCGATGACCATGGCAATGGCACAAAGTCACTATTGAGGGCTGAATATCAGCTCCTCAATGACGTGATAGGTCGAAGCATTTTAGGGAGAGATGTGACAAATGCCTACTGTACCGCATCATTCAATATGATGGCTGCTATCACCACCGGTACACCGGTTAATTGGTCAAGGGTACTGTTCGACGTCCTAATCTTGATGATTGGCGTTCGAAAAGTCGGCCTCGTCCCCCAACTGAGCTACCTACTTGTTGAGCTTGGAGTTCCGACCTGTCCTTCTATGAGCGGTTTGAAAGGGCTTGGAGGAGGAGGAACCGCCGCAACAACCCCAACGGTGTCGTCAACTCCAACGGACACTAAGTTACTCCTTCCTACACCCGGTCATTTTGCTGCACGCACCGGGTGTATCTTTGTTCAACCTCCCTATGATCATTTCGGTTTTATCTTTGTTTTCTTCGGTTTTATCTATGCCTTCTTCGGCTTTATCTATGTTATCCCCGGTTTCCCTTGATTACTTTCCAGTGTGTTGGTGCATTAATGAAAAAGTAATATTTAATTAATGAGGTATCTCCCAACTACATAAGTAATCAATACCCAACTAACTTGGTTACTTTTCAACTATCACCTACCTCGAGCTCCGCAATCCGCCTCTTCCCAATGAACTTTGGAAACATAAAGATTCTCCTCTCCAATGAGACAAAACTAACATTCAATGCTAATATCTTCCCTCCAAAACCGAATCTATATAAAGAGACATTTCCTAATCAAATTAACACATCTCAAATCTTAAACTCTATCTCTCTCTAGTAGCAAAGTTAGAATCATGCCAAGCAAAACTCTAGGAAATTTCTTGAGCATCAACCTCGATTCATGTATGGAACATTGGGACGGAGAAACAAAGGAGATCATGTTTGAATCTCTCATTGACACCGGCCTTCGAACCTTTCTCGAAGAATCCGGTCCCATACTTATTGAGGATGTCAAGACGTTCTTTAGAAGCGCTTGCATCAGAGGTAACTACATCGTCTCCACGGTGAGAGACCATACCTTCTGGCTGGATGAAGCCGAATTTGCCCACATGTTCAACTTGCCCACAGAAGGGTTTTCTGACTTTCCAACCCAGGTAAGGAGTGCGGCAGCCGATCACGCACTGTTCTTCTCTGGAACCGATGTTCCGGTGGAAAACTATGGGTTAAAAACCCGCCTCGCTCATCACATCCAACTCTTTCTTGAGATTGTAACCCGGTCTATCATTTGTCAATCTCCAAATCAGCGTTACTCCAAGAACACATACAACATGATGACCCATATTGTTAGCAACACGGCCATCAATTGGTCAACCGTCATCTTTTAGAACCTGAAAACCATGGTGCTAACCAAGAAAGGTCTTGGTTATGCCCCTCACATCAGTCGGCTTATTCTCAAGTACTGGCCAGAATTTGGACCGGGCACACCGTCATCTCCCTCGAACATTCTTGACATGGATGGGGTGGAAGAAAGGTTTTCTAGGGTAGTTATTACATAAGTTGTATCTTTCCATCTTATGTATGTCTGTTTTCACATCGATCTATCTTTCGGTTTCTATCCTGTAATGTTCCTTCAACATAATTCTATTTCAGTCTAAATAACCGGGTCAACATAATAATCATAACATCCATCTAAGTAATCGGTTAATACTGTCACATAACCGCGCTCTTATCCGATCTCAAAGAAAACCGCTTAAACTCAAAAGATTGCAAAAATTATGCTTATTCAAATAACCGGTTAAAATTCGATAACCAAACTCTCCGGTTAAACACCGCAGCGTCAAACGGTTTCAAAAGGGGATTGCGTCATCAAAGTCGAAATCGAAAATTTTGGAGGGAAATTTCCCGCCCAAAACTCCCGCTCAAACTTACCACCTCTTGGTTTACCGCCCATTGAATTGGCGCCTTCTCGATTGCCGTCGTTTGGATTACCGCATTTTGGCTTCCCGCCCACGGTTTGCCGCCTCTTTGGGTTGGAGGGAAAACTCCCGCCAAGAGTTGATGGGACGGTTGGGTTTTCAAACCGCGTCTATATAAGGAGTCCTTGGATATTTCATTTCACTCTTACGCGAAACATCTTTCTCTCTCTAAGCTCTCAAACTCTCTCAGCGGTTATTCTCTAGTTTTCCCAAATCCCCTCAATCATCTAAGATGGGTCGTGACTCAGCCTTGTTCAAACACATCACTCAGGTGGATTTCGAGGAAATCCGACAAAAGGGCACGCCTGAGGCAAAGGAAGCTATTAACCGGATATCCGAACCCGGACTTGAGTATTTTCTGGGCAGTCCCTTTGTTCTATATAAAGAAGCGGTTAAAGAATTCTTCAAAACCGCAACTCTATCTGGTGACAAGATAACCGCAACTGTCAGCGGTACTGAATTCGAGTTAACCGAAGAATCGGTTGCAGAGATCCTACATCTTCCAACAGACGGTCGAGATGCTTTGTTGGATCTAGATCCAACAACATTCGAGGCGGCCTGCCAGATACTCTTTGCAGAAACGGAACCGGTGAAAGTATCCGGTAAGAAAGCGACTCTACGACCAGAATACATACCGCTTTGTGACATCTTCACAAAGTCGGTTCAGGCGAGAGGTGGAAACTACGATAACCTCACCAAGGCCAAGATCGAAATGCTTGTCGGTTTGCTGGAAGGCACGAAAGTCAACTGGGCAAAGGAAATCTTCCACAACCTGAAAGATATGGTGAATCCAGATTCAACCCGGTCATGGGGATACGCCATCCCCCTTGGTAAAATATTGCTCCACCATCACATCAACACCGGTCCCGGTGTCATTCTCCCATCAAGAGGGTTAATAAAATCCAAACATTTCCTGGAAAGGAAGCAGCCGGCGCCCGGTTCTACAAGTTGCCGAAAGAAGAAAACCACCACCAAGAAACCGGCCCCGGCAAAAGACAAGTCCGGAGGCAAGAAGGGTAAGGAACCGATAACATTCACGGAACCGCCCTCGCAAACAAGAGATGAGGAAGAATCGGCTTCCACGTCTGACCGAACCGAGTCACAGAAAACCGATGAACATCCTTCCGATAGAGAAGGACCGAATGAAGAAGAACATTCAGGTACAAGTCTTAACAATACCGGTGCGGGCGCAAGACTTGAGAACACCGGTGCAGACGACCGTGAAGAGGAGGAGGCTACCCCTGATAACGACCAGATGAAGGCCGAAATTATAGCGGGCCGAATCTTGGAGGAGGTCGAACTGCGAGTTCAAGCGGTTGCCGCACTATACCGAGAATGGCACGAGTCCCGATACGACAAACTTTGGAAACATATATTACCGGGACTAACCGACGAACAATGTTTCAGAAGACTGAAGGAGATAGAGGAAACAGTCATGAGCCTCACAAATGCCGAAACTCCTAGCCAAGCCATGGACCGATACTGTTAGGATCGGGGACGCCCTTGGAGGACCGGGGTGTTTTCCGGTTTCGGGAAGGGTGGCCGCTTACACAACACACAACTCTTTGGTGATAGTCCGGTTAAAGACTAAAACCTTTCTCAGCACTGCACAACCTGTCACAGACTCTTGAACCGGGTTCAAGGGCGGAAATGTCTGTTTCAGGTTGAAGCAACGAATGCGACTTTTAGATGATGTTTTAGGAAGGAGTCGGTTTAATGGAGGTGAGTGACCGGTTTTGGAAGTATGATTAGTTTGCGGTTTACGTTAAGAAAGCAGAAAATGAAAGCGAATGAAAGAGCACGAGACAAGGGATTTGTTTATGGATGTTCGGAGCAAACCCTCCTACGTCACCCCTTCTTCTCAGGTTATGAGAAGGATCTCCACTAACTCTTTAGAGTTACAATTTCACTTCCGGTCGAGCCCAACTTCGCTACTCGCCGATTTACACCAAACTCACACTTTGATGTAATACAACAACTCAACAAAACAACACACACAAAGCTTCCGGTTTTAAGCACACCGACTTTAGAATACAGGACTTTATCTCTCTAGAATTTAATGCTTTATGACTTTCAGAGTTTATGATGCTCACAACTACAACTACCGAACTACATTGAATGAAGACGATCCGTCTTCCTTTTATAGCTGAAAGTAGCTAACGGCTACTTTCTTCTCTCTCTTCTGGATTGGTTGATCGTCATCACGCCTGTTTGCAGAGAGGTTGCTTGCACGCTTCAACTTCCTCAACACCTGGCATTCATGCAGGTGACTCTGAGCATATGATGACATAGCCGGTTTTTCAGATTGTAACACGTGTTGAACATCCGCCTCCGGTTGTCAGCATCGGATCAACAAAGCATCATTGCTTTCCTCGCATGCTTCTGATCGGATCCGATCTTCTTTTATTCTTTCGAGACACGTTTCTTCCGTCATGGTACGTCACTCTTTGAATTTTGAATCTTCTGACTTTTGATCTGTACTATCCGGTTTCTGTGTCTTGTGCATTATGATCCGGTTGGAGTGTAATCTTTTGTTCTTCGTTAACCGGTTGCTTTGAAAGGTAGAACCGGTTCCTCTGATCTTTGACTTGATCACTCGAGGCTGGTTTCTTTGAGGTATATCAGCAACCGGTTTCTGATGCCCCAACCGGTTCATACGGTTTTAGAAGTACCTGCACATGAAGATTAACCTCTGTTTAGTTCGTCTGGCCGGTTCCAAAATTAATCTACTTAATTTTTCTATCAATTTCTCCCTTTTTGATTATTTAGAATAAATATTCAAAAATTGTAATGTATGGCCGGTTCCAAAATTAATCTACTTAATTTTTCTATCAATTTCTCCCTTTTTGATTATTTAGAATAAATATTCAAAACATGTAATATATGGCCTGTTAAAAGTTTGCTTAGTAGCCAGTTTAGAAAAATTAATCTACTTAATTTTTCTATCAATTTCTCCCTTTTTGATTATTTAGAATAAATATTCAAAACATGTAATCTATGGCCGGTTTAAAAACATGAGTTTGATTGTTTTTGAAAGAAAAATGTTTCAAAGCATGAGTATGATTTTTGAAAGAAAAATGTTTCAAAAACATGAGTATGATTTTTGAGAGAAATATGTTAGAACCTATTAGAAAGAACAGAGTAACCAAGTTTCTGAAACAGAATAAGGCATAATTGTTCAACGTAAAGAATTAAAGAGGTTTAGGGCTTGGATGATCCCCCCTTGTGTTGCTCTTTTTCTTGCTCCTTCTCCAACCGTCTTCTTTCTTCTTCTTGCCTTGCTCTGTGTTCTTTAGCACGTCTTTCGGCATCGATCAGCACACCGGCCCATACACTTGAATGACCGGTGCCCTTATTCTTGAGATCAAAGTTGGCACAAACTGGTCTTGGTGGTGGAGGCGGTAGAACATTTGGAGGTCTGAAGCTTGGAGTTGCTGTGGATTCTCCGGTTGTCCTTCTCTTCCGTTGATTGAGTTCCTCCGGATCTTCTTCTTCTTCCTCATCAAGCGGTTGTGCATTTGTCACGACTGGTAAGGTTGTTTTCTGTTCTGCTCTCTTTATCACATTCTTAACGGCACTTCGCTTCTTCTTGTTCCTTGTATTCATGGAGTGGGACGGTTTAGCCAGAGAGAGATCCTGGGCATTGGCCTGCTCTTCCTCGTTGCATAGTTGGGCAAGCGCATAGTCTTTATCTTCAGTCTCCTTCTGTAACCGTTCCCTTTCTATCTCTTCCTCTTGCAGTTTCTTTGCGGTTTCAGCATCCTTTTCGATTTGAGTCAGAGTTGTAGTGTCTTGAACCTTGGACATTTCCCCGATTTGAATTGCCATTGCCTGCAGCATGTCCAAAAGTGGAGCGGTTGCGGCTTTAACGGACTCGGCAATCATGGTTTGTACTGTTGTCTGCATGGTCGTGTCCATCATGGTTTGTAGAGAAGTTGACAGTTTATTTTCAGCCACTGCAATTCTTTCGTCGGTTACGGCTTTGAACTTTCCAATGCAAGAGTCAACCGTTTCAGCCATTGCTTGCTTGATCTGATCTATTTCCATAGCTTTGACCGGTTGAGAGGCTTCTTGTTCCAGGTTTTCAGAGGTTCGGATGTCTCACTACTCATAAAAAATGGCTTACTTTGATATAATTCAGCATTGTTGAATTGACGTTGGCAACTTTTCCACCACTGCATGTCAAGACGATCAAGATTTCGCACAAGCTGTTCTCGTACCCCGAGGAATCGTTCGGCCATCCTCATTTCGATCGGGTTTAGTGTCTTTCCTTGGGTTCCTTGAAACGCATTCTCAACTGCCTGTAACCGAGCATTTTCAAGGATTACCGGAGCTTTGTTAAACGCCGGTTGGATTAGGTTGGTGTTAGCTAAAGTAAGTGCCCTTTCTTCCAGCTGGATGAGCTTGTCCCATTGTTTGTTTCCACTAAAACCTGGAAGCATGTCGGCTAACTTGGTTTCGCATCGGAGCTTCACCCACAAGATGTATGGCTCTAGCGCATCACTTGCCCCTTTGTTCATATCTTGAATACACTCCTCGAAAATCTCATTTTCTTACTCTATGGTGTAAGGAATATCGTCCCCGGTTATGGCTTCATGTTGAGGATCAATTTGCAGCGTGCCCGTTCCGGTTTCCGTTGTTTCTTCAATCAGGATGCATTTGCCTTTGTCTACCTGAGAGGAACCTTCAGGTGTTGGTGCTGGTTGATTTTCTGAGACCATCTTTCCTCCTACGGAACCGGACGGTTCCCGTTCTTCAATATTTCCCTCCTGAGCCGGAGGTGCAACTTCTGTTGTGTTGGCCGTCTCACCGACGGGTTGTGCTTCGTTCTGATCAGGTACTTCAACCTGATCATCTGGCTTTCGACGACTTGAAACATCGTCCTCTTCGGTTTCTCTTGTGATCTCCTGGACCACATTCTGAATTGCTTCTGAGGTATTCAAGCCCACATCGGCCAATACCTCTTGAACTTGTTTACTGGGTGACTTGGAGGTTGCAGAGTGAACATTTGCCCCTGCCTCCTCCTTTGAGTTTGACTTGTTCTCCTTGCTCCCCGAAGATTCGGTTGGCTTTGGAGAATTGGATGGGATGGGAGTTGGAATAACGGTGTTGATGGGGATGGGCTGAAAGACATCTGCGGTTCTTTCCGGTGGATTGTCCGAGGAAAGCGTTTTCTCGGAGTCCGCCGGTTTCTTTGAACTCTTCTTTGCAGATACTTTCTTCCTCCTCTTCGGTTCTGGTGGTACTTCTGCTTCAACCACATTTCTTGACGGTTTCTTCTGTCTTGTTTCTTCCTCAACTGGAACCGATGAGCTGGCTCCCTTGGATGATTTAGTCTTTGAGGATTTTGGTTTGATCGTCTTCTCCGGTTTTTCTATCATTGACTCAGAGTCAAGAATGTTGGAGATCGGAAGCGGTATGCCTTCACCTAGTTCCACATTAAGGAACTCAAGAATTTTGACGATTTGCATAGCATAGGCCTACACCCGGCCATCTTTCTTTATCACCATTTGACAAAACTCTTCGTATATGACGTATCCCCAGTCCACCTTGTCTCCGCGGACAATGGCCAACAACATTCTGAGCTTAAATTTTGTGAGGTTATCGAAATTACCTCCTCTTCCTTGGAGTAATTTGGCGATGACGGTCACTAACCATCTGTATTCCGGTTTTAGCTTGATCTTCCGGCTGGTGTGAATCACCAGATCCTGACCTGAGAAAGATACAACCAACCGGGCAGCATTTGATTCTGCCTCGGTTAAGTCAATCTTTAGGTCCGAACCTGTGTTGGGTAGACCAAGTGCTTCCGCAAAGATTTCTTCAGTGATGAGGATGGCCTTCCCGTTGACAGTAGCCGAGATCTTCCTCTTTGACAGCGTCGCCGTCGCTAAGAACTCCGTCACCGCCGCCGGATGAATGGTGAACGGACCAAAAAGGAACTTCTCCAACCCAGATTCTCGTAGAAGTTGAAGAACAACTTTGTTCTTGTCGTCAGCATGCTCGTCAATATCTGCGAAATCTACCTACAACATCCATTGAAAAGGAGCTTTGCCTAGATCCATGATAGTATTTGAGAGAGGAAGAGTGATGAAGATCGGAGAGAAGAAAACTTTGAAGTTCTGGAAATTTTTAGAGAGAGAAAGCACATGTGTTGAATGGGCTGATTTGAGTTTATATAGATGGCGGTTCCAAGCGGTTTTGAAGATGAACCGTCAATTTGATGTTTTGGCGCCAACTTTCCCTCCAAAAAGTTACTGTCGTAACTTTCGGCGGTAAAGGCGGGATTTCAGTGGGCGGTAAATTTTGACAGGTAAAACTGTGGGCGGTTAAGATTTTTCAAATTTTCATCTTTGCTCGAAGTTCCGATTTCTCTTGAAGTCTTGTTAACCGGAGATTGTGAGGTTAACTTTAAGTTTTTGTATAAGTTTGAAAAACCGGAAAGGAATAGTGTGAATGAAAAACCGGAGACTTTTTAAAAGTTGAAATACTTCATTAATACGGGAAAGGAAATGATTAACATAGGAGCGGTTCTGGTCGTACAACAAAATGACCAGAAACCGGAAAGAAAACGAAAAGAGAGAGAATTATTCAGTAAACCATCCTCCTTCCAACCTCCTTTCATACCACTTCTCCATGGTGTTTTGAGGAGACCGTTCCTGAATTCTTAACACACATTTATAGATCATATCTATAGTGATGGTGTTGAAGGATCCAACCGGAACACCTTTTCCAAGGTTGCGACGCTTGGACATGAGAAACCGGGTGATCTGAGGAGCGTAGCTGATCCTTCCTCTTTTACCGGTCATAAGCTGCTTCAGCTTATTGAAAAGATAGGATGCCCAGTTGATGGCGGTTTCGCGGATGATTGCTATCATAATATCGAATGCCTCCCGGCTGTAGTTCTGATTGGGCATTCGGCCTATGATAGACCTTTGGACCAAATCGTGAAAGACTTGGTAGTGAGGAGCGAGATCTTCTTTCTTCCCAAAGTCCTTAACAGGAGTGTATGAAGAAGAGAAGATCTTGAAAAAGGTTTCCTTAGCCGGTAAATACGGCGTCGGAAAATCAGAGAAACCTTCCGTTGGAAGGTGAAAGAAAGTGGCAAATTCCTCCTCAGAAAACTGGAGGAACTGACCGTCGATGATGGTGCGAATGCTGCCATCACCCAAGACATGACCGTTGTTGTAGAATTCGCACACCTCCTCCACGAGGATGAGGTCCGAACCCTTGAGAAAGCCTTTCAGGCCAGACTCTATGACATGCTGAAAAATGCATTCATAGTAGGCGCTATGCTTGATGTCTTCAAAATCAATGATCAGGGTGTTTCTTATCTCGGCAGACATGATGATGAAGAGTGAAGAAGGTTTGAGAGAGTTCTTGAGCTTTTGATTTTTTAGAGAGAAGAATGCTTGAAGGCGTGTTTTGAGAATGGAAGTTGAGCCCCTTTTTATAGCCTAGAGTGAATGAGAGCATTTAATGAGAGGATTTGAAAATCTAGCCGTTTATACTTAGTCATTAATGTTTTTGTGATTTTCCAAGAGAATAAAAGCAAGTCTTGTCAAATCAAGTCAGGCATGCTCTTTGATAATGAAAGTTTATGTTTCCAAGAGTGAAATGATTTATTTTGATACGACGCATTTAATATTTTAGATTTTGACTTGGAAAGGAAAGAAATCTGATTCATTGATTGGAGTACGAAACCGGTAGTACAGCAAATGTACCGGTTCTGTAAAGAAAAGATAAAAGAAGAGAGGAAAGACAGGTTTAGACATTTGATGACTCAGCCGCTTGAGCATTTGAAGCCTCAGCCGCTTGAATTCTTCTGGCTTTAACCGCTTCCCACCGGTCGATCATCTCTTGTACTCGTTCTTTGGTGAGCACGTGCCTTGGGTGAAGAGTGACAAAGGGTCCGGAGTGGATGTCCAGACTTGCACAGAAACCGCTCAGCTGAGGAGCGTAGCCGGTTTTGTTGGAGAGAATCATCTTTTTCAGGTTACTGAAGATGATCCAGGACTAGTTGACCGGTGTCCCAACCGTTACGGCGATCATCATCTCGAAGACCCTTTGAGTGTAATAGTAACTTTTCTCTCTGCACAGGACAGATTTTCCCATAATCTCGCAGAGAATCTGGTACTTGTGAGAAAGTTGACTCTTAGTACCCCAGGGTTTAACCGGGATGTCAGATCCTGAGAACCGGCGACACATTTCTTCTATTGTCACCGGAGAGTAGGTTAGGTCGGTTACCCCTTCATTGGGTAAGCCGTAGTATACAGCGAAATCCGTCTCGCTGAATAGGAATTTTTGACCGTAGACCTGTGCAACGAGTATATCTCGATGCACCTCTTTCACGGTTTCAAAGAGTTCTTCGACTACAAGGTAGTCGATGATGCGCCTGTTTTCAAGAAAACTTCTTAACCCACTCCTTTCTATGGCTAAGAACATTTCCTTTACTTCATGATCCTCATATTTGTAGATTGATTCAAAATCTGCCAATAGGATCTTCTTGGCTAAAGAGTTGGTATTCATGTTTTTGAGAGAGAGAGGATTTTATCTCAAGAATGATACTTGTGAATAGTGAACTTGTGATGTTTTTTGAAGAGGATTAAGGATGGTTTATATAGCCCGGGGATTCGGCTTGATCTTTAATGAGGTTAAGCATGCCTGATGATGTCATCAGCTATTTAATAGACTTAACTTGTTGAAGTAACTAATGGTTATTTCCAAGGTAAATCTAATAATTACTAAGATATCAATGATGAAAAATATCTATTGACAAGATGTGAGTCTCCCTCTCTTGATGATGGACACATGTCGTCATCTCGATTGTGGTAGACTTGTTTTAATTAATTACAGGCTTCATTTTTCAAAACATGCACGAAAACTCGGTCAGTCATCTCAGGTTAACCGGAAAAGTTCATTTC